>NC_083845.1:4935467-5043205 GCF_015708825.2 Lethenteron reissneri
TCCGCGCTGCTCTCCTCGGTGCTCTCGCTCTCCGAGGTCGGCAACACCGGCTCGGGGGGAGGGGGTGGCGCCGCGGGGGGCTGGGCCGGGCTGGCGCCCCCCCAGCCTCGTCGGGCATCTTGGCGAAGCGCATTTCGAACATGTCCTGGGAAAAAACACGGAACCCGCCCCCACCGCGCACGATTTAACGGGCCCGCTGGGGCAAGCGTGCGCTTGCGAGCGGCGCCGACGGAGGACCGGGCCCACGGCACGCAAAGGGGTGGGGTGGCCAGCAGCAGCAGCACCACGTCCCAGAGGTCGCAAACGGGTTTTGATTCCTTACCCGTACCCGGCCGCACCAGGGTAAAAAACGGGTACCCGTACCCTACCCGATACCCGGCTACCCGTACCCGGCCGGGTATCGGGTAGGGTACGGGTACCCGATTGCGACCTCTGGGATGAAGCCATGTTGCGGGCGCGGGTGGGTTGATTCTAGGAACTTGAATTGTGAGAAGAGACAAGACGTTGGGAAATGAGTGACAACGGTTACTCACCAGTGACTCACGGCCTACCCGTACCCGGCCGCACCAGGGTCGCAAACGGGTACCCGTACCCGGCCGGGTACGTGTAGCCGGGTACCGGGTAGGGTACGGGTATCGGGTACCCGGTTGCGACCTCTGCCACGTCCTGGCTGCCTTAGTCTCTAAATGTCCAAGTGATACGTCACTCAGTTCAGCTATCATTTGCGATGGACAGGTCACTTCTGAAAAATAAGTTAATACCTCAGTGGGTTTTGCCTGGTAGGATGGTTTTGTTTGATTTGTACGTGTTGGAAGATTTTCTTGGTTCTATCGGTAAAGTCACGTAGAACGGAAGTAATAAAATAATAAACATAATAAAATAATTCTCACGACGTTTCGACCACAACGCAAGCAGCCGTCTTCAGGTGAAAACCAGGTCTGTCGAGGCGACAGCGTGGCCGAAACGTCGTGAGAATTATTTAATGTTTTATTTTTATTATTTTATTACTTCCCTTCTACGTGACTTTACCGAAAGAACCAAGAAGATGAATCCCTGCAGTCACGAAAGCTTTGAATCGAAATTTGGAAGATTTGTTTACCTTTCTTGTACTTTACACTACTATCAAGTTTTTTTGTATTGTTAGTTGTTACGTTATTACCCGTCCCGACTGGACATCTGTGAAAAAGGGCTCCGTAGGTCATCGCATTCCTCCTCCTGCCAGTATAAATATCTATTCCGTTTCCGTGTAGCACCAGGTCATCATTAACGACTAACTCGACCTAGGGGAGGCCAAGGACGGCGAGCGGGAATTTAACTCGGGTCGCCGAGATCGAAAGCGGTGTGCTAACCACTGTGCCACCGCTACTCACACACGACGCCACCACCACCGTCACACCACTGAGATGACGGTGGAGCAATTGGGAGCAGGTGGCTCTTATTCTTTAGTTGTTTATTTATAATATTGAGCACAGGCCCTAAAAGCCCACAACATCACGTGGCGAACAACAAAAACGGGCTATTAAGAGCAGTAATATATAAAAGTGTGGCAAGGGCCATAAATTGAGCACGGTTTTTACGAGCGACGGGGGGGAAATGGACCGTAAGAGGGAATTCCAAAATGGAGCGTTGAGAGGGAAGAAGGGAGGTGATCCTGCAGTGTATGGCACGCAGCGGCCCCCACGTGTCCCCCAGTGGCCCCCGCGTGTCTCCCAGTGACCCCCGCGTCTCCAGTGACCCCCGCGTGTCTCCCAGCGACCCCCGCGTGTCTCCCAGCGACCCCCGCGTGTCTCCCAGCGACCCCCGCGTGTCTCCCAGCGACCCCCGCGTGTCTCCCAGTGACCCCCGCGTGTCTCCCAGTGACCCCCGTGTGTCTCCCAGCGACCCCCGCGCGTCTCCCAGTGACCCCCGCGTGTCTCCCGGTGACCCCCGCGTGTCTCCCAGTGACCCCCGTGTCTCCCAGCGACCCCGCGTGTCTCCCGTGTGTCTCCCAGTGACCCCCGCGTGTCTCCCAGAGACCCCCGCGTGTCTCCCGTGTGTCTCCCACGTGTCTCCCAGTGACCCCCGCGTGTCTCCCAGTGACCCCCGTGTGTCTCCCAGCGACCCCCGCGTGTCTCCCAGTGACCCCCGCGTGTCTCCCAGTGACCCCCGCGTGTCTCCCAGTGACCCCCGTGTCTCCCAGCGACCCCCGCGTGTCTCCCGTGTGTCTCCCAGTGACCCCCGCGTGTCTCCCAGAGACCCCCGCGTGTCTCCCGTGTGTCTCCCACGTGTCTCCCAGTGACCCCCGCGTGTCTCCCAGTGACCCCCGCGTGTCTCCCAGTGACCCCCGCGTGTCCCCCAGTGACCCCCGCGTGTCCCCCAGTGACCCCCGTGTGTCTCCCAGTGACCCCCGCGTGTCTCCCAGTGACCCCCGCGTGTCTCCCAGCGGCCCCCGCGTGTCTCCCAGCGACCCCCGCGTGTCTCCCAGCGACCCCCGCGTGTCTCCCAGCGACCCCGCGTGTCTCCCAGTGACCCCCGCGTGTCTTCCAGTGACCCCCGCGTGTCTCCCAGTGACCCCCGCGTGTCTCCCAGCGACCCCCGCGTGTCTCCCAGCGGCCCCCGCGTGTCTCCCAGCGGACCCCGCGTGTCTCCCAGCGACCCCCGCGTGTCTCCCAGTGACCCCCGCGTGTCTCCCAGCGGCCCCCGTGTGTCTCCCAGCGACCCCCGCGTGTCTCCCAGTGGCCCCCGCGTGTCTCCCGGCGGCCCCCGCGTGTCTCCCGGCGACCCCCGCGTGTCTCCCAGTGACCCCCGCGTGTCTCCCAGCGACCCCCGCGTGTCTCCCAGTGACCCCCCGAGTCTCCCAGTGGCTCCCGTGTGTCTCCCAGCGACCCCCGCGTGTCTCCCAGTGACCCCCCGAGTCTCCAGTGGCTCCCGTGTGTCTCCCAGCGACCCCCGCGTGTCTCCCAGTGACCCCCGCGTGTCTCCCAGTGGCTCCCGCGTGTCTCCCAGCGACCCCCGCGTGTCTCCCAGTGGCTCCCGTGTGTCTCCCAGCGACCCCCGCGTGTCTCCCAGTGACCCCCGTGTGTCTCCCAGTGGCTCCCGCGTGTCTCCCAGTGGCTCCCGCGTGTCTCCCAGCGACCCCCGCGTGTCTCCCAGTGGCTCCCGTGTGTCTCCCAGCGACCCCCGCGTGTCTCCCAGTGACCCCCGCGTGTCTCCCAGTGACCCCCGCGTGTCTCCCAGTGGCTCCCGCGTGTCTCCCAGCGACCCCCGCGTGTCTCCCAGTGGCTCCCGTGTGTCTCCCAGCGACCCCCGCGTGTCTCCCAGTGACCCCCGCGTGTCTCCCAGTGGCTCCCGCGTGTCTCCCAGCGACCCCCGCGTGTCTCCCAGTGGCTCCCGTGTGTCTCCCAGCGACCCCCGCGTGTCTCCCAGTGACCCCCGTGTGTCTCCCAGTGACCCCCGCGTGTCTCCCAGCGACCCCCGCGTGTCTCCCAGTGGCTCCCGTGTGTCTCCCAGCGACCCCCGCGTGTCTCCAGTGACCCCCGTGTGTCTCCCAGTGACCCCCGCGTGTCTCCCAGCGACCCCCGCGTGTCTCCCAGTGGCTCCCGTGTGTCTCCCAGCGACCCCCGCGTGTCTCCCAGTGACCCCTCGAGTCTCCCAGAGACCCCTCGAGTCTCCCAGCGACCCCCCGAGTCTCCCAGTGGCTCCCGTGTGTCTCCCAGTGGCCCCCGCGTGTCTCCCAGTGTCTCCCAGTGGCCCCCAGTGACCCCCGCGTGGCTCCCAGTGGCTCCCGCGTGTCTCCCAGTGGCTCCCGCGTGGCTCCAAGTGGCTGGCTGTACCTGCAGCTTGCGCGCCATGGCCACCACCTCGTGGTCGGGCGGGTTGTACTTGTAGCAGTTGGAGAACATGAGACGCACGTCGCTCGCAAACTCCTGCGCGTCCTGGTACTCGCGTCCGTCCATCTTGTGCTGCGCAGAGCGGGAAACCCACGTGTCATCATCGTCGTCATCATCGTCATCATCATCGTCATCATCGGCCAGTACACCCAATGGCGTTGTCGCCGCATGCCCAGCACCTACCTGGGCACACGAGTTGATTTCACCGCTCCGTCTCCCAGGTGGAGGGTCTCTCTCGGGGACACGTTGTGTTCCGTGGTTGCCGCTCCGTTATTACTTTCGACCGTCGGCCATCGTCCCCCTTTTGGCCGCGACGCATCCTAAACCGAGCCCCATCGACTTTTCTTCACACTTTGAAAGGCGTCATTTAACCTGCGTGACTTCTCTAAATCCGTTGCGTGTTCTTCTTGTCGTCTCTCGGTGTAATGCCACGCATGCTTCATCGTCATCGTCTATCCACTTCTGGATGAAGATCATTATCGTGTTATTCACCAGTGTGTGTTCTCCAATCAGCATGTTCCTCTGTTTCAGTCTAATTGCCAGCATGCATCTCTCCGCGTGTCGCTGCGCATAGTTCACCTTCTGTTCGTTACGTTTGGCGAACGACCGCGATCTTTCTGAACCAAGCTTCACGGCAGGCTGCGTACGCCAACTGACGCAACACGACCTATAAACTATTTAAACTATTTTAATTTTATCCACTGAGCTACATTGCTCTTTTTCAGAAGCGACCTAGCCTCATATGAAAGCTCAACAAAGTGGCTCATCATCGGGTGGAAATTTATAGCAGCATCCAAATACTATAAACGCACGTCGATTCTAAATGCGGGGAGAAAGTATACGGAGGACCCGCAGAGAAAAATCCACACAACCACGCGGAAAGAGACATGCCAACTCCAAATATACAACAGGCATCAGGGTCGGGATCGAACCCACGACCACCTGCATACCAGGCGAGGTAGTGAACATCTCCTAGCCACCGTGATGATGATGAGAGAGAGACACGCAAACTCCAAATATACAACAGGCATCAGGGTCGGGATCGAACCCACGACCACCTGCATACCAGGCGAGGTAGTTAACATCTCCTAGCCACCGTGATGATGAGAGAGAGAGAGACACACGCAAACTACAAATATATAGCAGCAGGCGTTAGGGTCGGGATCGAACCCACAACCACCTGCATACCAGGCGAGGTAGTTAACATCTCCTAGCCACCGTGATGATGAGAGAGAGATGCAAACTCCAAATATACAGCAGCAGGCGTCAGGGTCGGGATCGAACCCACGACCACCTGCGCACCAGGCGAGGTAGTTAACATCTCCTAGCCACCGTGATGATGATGATAATGAGAGAGAGAGACGCAAACTCCAAATACACAGCAGCAGGCGTCAGGGTCAGGATCGAACCCACGACCACCTGCATACCAGGCGAGGTAGTTAACATCTCCTAGCCACCGTGATGATGAGAGAGAGAGACGCAAACTCCAAATACACAGCAGCAGGCGTCAGGGTCAGGATCGAACCCACGACCACCTGCATACCAGGCGAGGTAGGGTATAATACATCTCACACATTTGGAGCCGAGCGTTCCGAAAACCGCTCCCACCATCTTGCTCTCGTCTACCTCTTTCGTTTCATCGAACTTTGACCCCCGCGGTCCGAGTTACAACAGCTGCCCGCTGGCTTCAAAGTCACTCTGTCGCGTCTCTCTCTCCCGACTGGCGTCTCCACTTGTCGGCAGAGGTCGCAATCGGGTACCCGATACCCGTACCCTACCCGATACCCGTCTACCCGTACCCGGCCGGGTACGGGTACCCGTATGCGACCCTGGTGCGGCCGGGTACGGGTAGGCCGTGAGTCACTGCTGAGTAACCGTTTGCCACTCATTTCCTAACGTCTTGTCTCTTCTCACAATTCAAGTTCCTAGAATCAACCCACCCGCGCCTGCAACAAGGCTTCATCCCAGAGGTCGCAATCGGGTACCCGTACCTGTACCCTATCCAATACCCGGCCGGGTACGGGTAGCCGGGTATCGGGTAGGGTACGGGTACCCGTTTGCGACCCTGGTGCGGCCGGGTACAGGTAAGGAATCAAAACCCGTTTGCGACCTCTGCTTGTCGGGCTCACGCGCTGCAACGCGGCGACGCTTTCTGCGTTTGATCCGGTTTATGCCGAGCCCCACTTGGCAGCCTGGGCCCAGCCCAGGGGTCGGCAACTTTTGTCTCTTCGACGAGTGCTTCGTGATGTTATTTATTGAGGGCCACCGTCTCGCGTATTCTCATGTGCATTGGCATCTCTCGAAATAGTTTTTTTACCGAAAAAGAAAAAGGCTCTTGTGATTTTGGTTTGCCGTGCATAACCACCAGAGCCCGGCCAACACTCAACACGGAAGGCTTGCGCCGAGCAAACTCGCACGCTGAACGAGCGAGCGAGCGCCAGGGAAGGGCGACGCAAGCGTCTCACCTTGATGGTGCTGAGGTCCATGGGGTGCTTGATGATGTCGTGGTAGTCGTGCAGGCCCAGCGCGTCCGCGTCCACAGGCTTGTAGAAGGGCCATGCGTAGGCCGCGTGCTTCTTGGCGAACATCTCCTTCAGGATGGAGCTGCAGTGCTTCAGCTGCTCGGGCGCCGGGAGTTTGCTCTTCTTGCTGGCGGGCGGGGACGGGACGGAAGCCGCCACGGCCGCGGCTGCAGCGGCCGCCACGGCCGCCGCTGCTGCAGCGGCGGCTGCCGCCTGCTGAGAGTCGGGCATCTCCTTGCGGGCCTTGCCGCGGCCGCCCTCCTTGCGGGCGGGCGCCTTGGTCGGTTTGAAGTCGGCGGCGGCAGGAGGGGAGGCCTCGCCGCTCTCGGGAGGCGTGGTGCTCGGCATGGGCGTGGTGGTGTCAGCTTTCCGCTTCACGCCCTTCTTCACCTGCGACAAGGGAGGCGGGGGACGCACACAGGGAGTGGTGGGCGGATCACTCGGGGAGCTTCCAGCGACCGCCGATGAAGAGAGGTCATCTGCGGCGGCGTGCATCCATCTGTACACGTGCGCGCACGTAGCCAACCGTGCTAATTTCAATGCCTCCCGTGTGCGCGGCATGCACGGTACGTCACGTGCAGAGAAAGTGCGGCGGAATTGTGGGTGGCGAGAACGTGGTGGCTCGTGGGTGGCGAGCGTGGTTGAGTGTGGGTAGGAGGGCGACGGGTTGAGAGCGGTGCGGTGGATCGCGGGCAGCGAGCGTGTCGCATCGCGGCTCGCCCGTGCGGTTCAACGCGAGCGGCATCGCGGGCGGCGCGTCGTTTGTCGCGGGTGACGTGAGCGGGGCCGGCACCTTTGACACGGGTTGCGCCGGCACCTGCCCCAGCGCGGGCACGGACGTCGACGTCACCGCTGGCCCTGCCGGCGCCGACGTCCCCGCACCCGCCACGGGCCTCAGCTGCTGCGCGGGGGGCGGCGCGGAGCTGGGAGGGGGCGCCGGGCGGGGCAAGGGCGGCCGCGTCGACACCACCCGCTGCGCCGCCTGGGGCCCGGCCTGCGGCGTCAGCTGGGCCGCCGCCCTGGGGCCCTGCGGGGTTCCGCCCCTCGCCGCCTGAGGTCCCCCGCCCCCCCTCGCTCCCTGGGGGCCCCCGCCCCCCCTCGCTCCCTGGGGGCCCCCCCCGCCCCTCGCCGCCTGAGGTCCCCCGCCGCCCCTCGCTCCCTGAGGGCCCCCGCCCCTGGCCCCCTGAGGGCCCCCCCCGCCCCTCGCCGCCTGAGGGCCCCCGCCCCTGGCGCCCTGAGGGCCCCCCCCCCCGGGGGCTCTGCTGGGGGCCCGCCCGGGCGGGCTGCGGGGCGGCGGCCTTCGGGACCTGGGGGGCGGGCGCGGGGGCGGCCGGGGCGTGGGCGGGGGTGCCGGGGGGGAGGCGGGCGACGCGTGGTTGGGCTGGGGTGCGGGCGTCTGGGCGGGCGCTACCGACGTGGGGGTGGACCCCCCCGAGGAGGCGGCCGAGGCGGCCGCGGCGGCGGAGGCGGCGCGGGGAGGCCGGGTCGACGTAGGGGCGGCCCCCCTTTGCGGGGCGGATGGGCCCCCCTGGGCCTCCTCCTCCGGGCTCTGTGACTCCACGCTGGTTGCTGAAACACGGCACAGCGATCGCGGTCAGAGGTGGCAGGTCAGTGTTAGACTCGGTGAGCAGCAGTAACGATTGTAATTATCATCGAGTCTCAAGCCTCTGTCCCACGAGGGTTAGACACGTGAAGGAAGCAGGTATCTGCTGACGACGCTGTGTTACATATCATCAAGTTTTGCGTCAAAGTAGATCTCATATCCAAGAGGAGGGTCCTTGTCTATCGCGAGGTGTCTGTACCGCCCCCCCATCCCCGTCGTTTGCATCCTGTATTGGGCTTTGGTTTAATGAAAAAGCGATTACATATAACAATAAAAAAGCACCGATATTTTGAAACGCACAGGAACCGAAACGCAACGGCGCTTAAGAGGCGGCGCTATGCATGCGTAGCGAGCAGTAGGCCTCGGCAAGGCAAGGTAAAAGTTAAAAGGTAAAAACAACGAGCCTACCTTTACCCTACCTTTTACCTTACCCATGTCGACACCTTTACCTTTACCCTTTTACCCGATAAAAAGGGTAAATTACCTTACCTTGCCGAGGCCTAGCGAGCAGAGCAGCCGCGCCGTGACTCAACGGCGGCCAGAGTGCCGCTTTCTCCGCGGCCTACCGGCCTACTGGCCGGCCGTACTCACCGGTATTCTTGCGGCCGCGGCCCTTGGCTGCCTTAGGCGCCGGCTGCTGCAGCTCAATTTCATCCTGGGGCATCTCTGCCACCTTCTGCAGGAAGAACTTCTCCAGGCTTTGCGCCATCAGCACGATGTCGTCGCTCGGCTGGTGGCGAGTGGGGAGGTGGAGGAGGGGGGGGGGGGGCGGTCAGGTGAGATGCCAGCGATACGACCACAAGGCCAGCACAAGCGGAGCGAGCTCCAACAAAGTAGATTTTTCTTCTTGGTTCTTTGGGTAAAGTCACGTAGAAGGGAAATAATAAAATAATAAAAATATTTCCCTTCTACGTGACTTCACCGAAAGAACCAAGAGGATGAATCCCTGCAGTCACGAAAGCTTTAAATGGAAAAAGAATGAAAATTTTTTTTTTATCAAAAACATTTCATCTTGAAAATCCTTGGAGATGGAATTCATCTCGTTTGTAAGGGGGGTCCCAGGGTAGCAACTGATCCACACACAGCGTATGCACCCTCATAAGGAATATAGATTTGCAAAGGGCACTTCAATGGCCCTGCAATCTCAAAGCACTTAGCATCACACGTCCCATCTCCATCATTCTAAATGTGCTGCTTCGGTCCCTCTTGCTTAGCCAAGGGGTCCCCCCCCAAACAATGACAGCTGTCCCCGTGTGGCCCAAGGCGATGCAGCACCGACCTGCAAGTGAGTATTATAGTTTGTCTCCGCCATAGGAATGGAGAATCACCACCACCACCGACTCAGGGCTGTACTCAGACACTCATTCGAGCGGGAAATCGCTCCGGCTGTTCTAGCAAACGCGACGCGACGTGTACGCACCGCACTCGTGCACCGAACGTGCACACGGGACTCTTGCACCGATAGCGCGTACATTGATCGTGTGTATGGCACTCTTGCACCGATAGTGCGTACATTGATCGTGTGTACGGCACTCTTGCACCGATAGTGCGTACATTGATCGTGTGTACGGCACTCTTGCACCGATAGTGCGTACATTGATCGTGTGTACGGCACTCTTGCACCGATAGTGCGTACATTGATCGTGTGTACGGCACTCTTGCACCGCGCCCGTTTACCTCGACAGGCTAAAGCTGTGGCCTGCGCGGGGTGGGCGAGTGTGCGACGCTCACCCTGTTGTAGATGTAGCAGTTTGTAAACATGGTGCTGAAGTCCTGGATGCACTCCACTGCCGTCCAGTAGTAGTTGGACTCGAGCCGCTTTTTGATGGTCCCCATGTCCATGGGGTTCTTGATGATCTCGTAGTAATCCTGCGCGCACAGAAACACCGCAGCTCGTTCGCGCAAATCCTTGCACGGTGGAGGAGCTCGCCTGACCATCGGGCCCTATATCCCCCCCCCTTCCTGCCCCCCCCACGGTGAACGGTCCCCGATTCAGAGGTCACGGATCAGACTCAACTGAACGTTTTTACTGTCATACCGATTGCTGCATCATGCGCGCGGGCGGTCCGTCTCCTACGCAAACGCGGGCCTCGTCTGATAACGATTCCCCTCGCCTCTTGTTCATCGGGGCTGTTACAAATCACTTTAAGTTCCGTTACTGATAACCGCACAAAACAACCGTTAAACATGTGGCCCGCATTATTTGGTTACTTTCGGGGCTAGATCGTGTAGCTACAATGCCAAGTTTTACACGTAATTATAATTAAAATATTGCCATTATATACCTGCACGACCTAACCCAAAAGAAACGAATTATGAATCGTGACACCGGCCGTGAAAGCCAACGTATCGGATTAAGATGACCCGCGCCTATTGAAATATCGAGCAGAAAACACACCGCGTTTACCGTTCAAACTGGGAAGCCAATTGGGAGCTGCCAGTGGTGCCACGGTGAGCAGCACACGACCGGAACTGCAATCTAACAACTCGCCGGTCCCGTTCAATCTCCCGGTGCGCGCAGTTGAAACGATGGGGGCAGGTTTCTGAAATCCCCAACACCACTGCCACTGCCTTCGTTCACCCAGAAAAATGAACTCGCAAGCCCAGGTGGACTATTCCGCGTCAGTTGTACATTCCATCACCAGCACACGTTTTATTCATATTATCTGTATTATATTTTCTGTATCTCAATCAGCTCGAGCCTCCTATAAATCACGCACCTTCCATGTGGCCACCCCCACTCCGAATCCCTCCCCTCTCATCCATACATCTATAATCTCACTCGGCTCTGGAGGAACACTGGCGAACGAAATGGAACAACGTGGATGTCCAGAATAAACACCTCCCCATTCAAGACCCCAAACATCACCCACCTCCCGGAAGACACCGGTTGTGTAACCATTAACCGCATCACAAGATCGAAAGGACGATGCGCACATCTCCTTCACGAATGTAAAAACTAAAGACCCAAACTATTGACCACATAGTAAACCCCTGTAGTTCTAGATTTGGCCCTCCCCCTCTTCAACCATTATATATACGGAGTGGTAGCTCTTGTAATCTCTCATTTACTTGAAACAGCTGTCGTGGCTGTGACGGTTCCACCTGAAGACGGAAGCTTGTGTTGCCTCCGAAACGTCGTGATTTTTATTTTATTTTATTAATTTAAATTTTTTTACCTACGTGACTTTACCGAAAAAAACTAAGAATATGAATCCCTGTAGTTCTCCTTTAACAGATGAACAGCAAAACTATAAACTCTCTCCTGAAAACATCTCGTGGCTGGCAGACCTCAACAATGGCATTCAGCGCCTGAACATATTGCCATACCCAAGAATCGAATCAATATCTCTCCATCTAAAGCAGCGCAAATCACGCAACTTGTGTGTGCCCCTCCCCCACCCAACCACTCCCGAGTCCCTCTCCTCTCATCTATACATCTCTATCTCATCTCAATCGGCCCAAGCCTCCCTTAAATCACGTGGCTTTTGTGGCAACCCCCCAACCCTGAGGTCCCTCGCCTCTCCCTGCCTCCCCCCTCTGTAAAAGCAGACGCGAGCTCACCACTGCTTGCTTCATCCTCCACTCTTCCCCGCCCCCGCTCATTATCACCCTCTCATCCCCGCCATCTGCATGACATCCTTGACTCGACTTCCCTTCCCGTTGGGTGGCACACACACACAGTGGGTACAACATTTAAATTTCGATTTAAAGCTTTCGTGACTGCAGGGATTCATCTTCTTGGTTCTTTCGGTAAAGTCACGTAGAAGGGAAATAATAAAATAATAAAAATAAAACATAATAAAATAATTCTCACGACGCTTCGGCCACAACGCAAGCAGCCGTCCTCAGGTGGAGAACAGGTCTAAGCTTAAATAGTCGCTCCAAGCCTGGGGCGTGCCATTCAGACTGTCTTCTCGACAGACCTGTTCTCCACCTGAGGATGGCTGCTTGCGTTGTGGCCGAAACGTCGTGAGAATTATTTTATTATGTTTTATTTGTATTATTTTATTACTTCCCTTCTACGTGACTTTACCGAAACGATGCATTTATCGATGCCTAGTGGCACGTTGCATAGGGAGACAGATCTACAAGTTATTTCATTGCATTTTCACGTGTTCAGGCTCTTGTCTGCTTATTCACATTCATCCGTTATCTTAATCCCCCCCCTCCCCAGGGTTGCATTTCGTAAGTTTTACACAATTTAAACAGACTGCTGCCGCCACTAACGATGGGTTTTTGGACCCGTGGATGTGCGGCAATGATAGGGTTGGAAACGGTCGCTAAATTGGGGCGCCACGATGGCGAGATGTTATCTGCCTCGCCTGGTATGCAGGAGGTCGTGGGTTCGATCCCGACCCTGACGCCTGTTGTATATTTGGAGTTTGCATGTTCTCCCTACGGTGGCGTGGATTTTTCTCCGGGTTCTCTGGTTTTTCCCTCCACATTTAGAATCAACATTATGCGCTTAGAGTAATTTGGCTTTCGATTTAAAGCTTTCGTGACTGCAGGGATTCATCTTCTTGGTTCTTTCGGTAAAGTCACGTAGAATGGAAATAATAAAAATAAAACATAATAAAAGAATTAATTAAGTTTTAATTTTATTATTTCCATTCTAAAACATAATTTAAAAAATTATTATGTTAAATTTGTATTATTTTATTATTTCCATTCTACGTGACTTTACCGAAAGAACCAAGAAGAGTAATTTGGCTGTTATACATTTCCATGTGATAAGCCACTTCGTTGAACCAGAGGGTTTGGAAGGGCAATACATCTCGAAGATCAAGAAGCCACCACGGCCAAAGCTGTTGATGACTCCGCATCTCATTGCTACCAAAGCTCTCTCCACCCTCCGCCAGATACCACAGATGCTGCACAGTCGCGACACGCAGGGAACTCCAGGTTCTGGCCTCAGTCTCCCACCATCTGGCCAATGGTCTTATTCTTAATTCGCCAATATACAGGGTGCCCCAAAAGTCAGGATACGCGAGGTTACTTAATCTATTTGAACACTGGCATTAAAGCATTTTAATTTTCTATTTAAAGCTTTCGTGACTGCAGGGATTCATCTTCTTGGTTCTTTCGGTAAAGTCACGTAGAAGGGAAATAATAAAATAATAAAAATACAACTTCATAAAATAATTCTCACGACGTTTCGGCGCCCTTCCCCCCTTCCAACCCAGCTTAAATATACACTCCAAGCGTGGTGGTGTTTCATTCAGACGCTGTCTCCCCGACAGACCTGAGGACGGCTGCTTGCGTTGTGGCCGATACATCGTGAGAATTATTTTATTATGTTTTATTTTTATTATTTTATTATTTCCCTTCTACGTGACTTTACCGAAAGAACCAAGAAGATGAGCATTTTAATTGTTAATTCTTTAATATTTTATCCGTTATTAATGTCAATTTTTCTTCTTCATTTTTTAGATGGCATTTAGAAAGCTCGAGAATTGAAATGAAGCATAATCAATGAATGTTCAAAGATTACACCTGTAAACTTAAAAAAGTCCTTAATTTATTTCAAAAGACAAATCATGCGTGCATGAATGTTAATGGCAGTCGTTAAAATAAATGAAATAGCCATTTGTCACTTGTTAATATAAATGTAATATCCCTGTACGATCCTGACTTTTGGGCCATCCTGTATGACGTAAAAAATAATGCCCTTTATTCATCCAAGAAATTCCTGAATGAATCTCACGAAATTTCCAGGAGGGCTCTTGCACGTGGTATTCACAATATTCTTATTGCACAAGGCGATGACAAAAGGCGCTGTGTGTTTCACAGACGGGGACAGTCTGCCAGTCGGGAGCGATGTTATGATGTGGGTTTTACAGTTAGGTAATTTGCAGGTAAATTTTTTCACATTTCGGCGTGCACAATTGCCTTCCGAGTCTTTTTCGAATGACGTCATGGGATCTTGAACGCCCAACGTGACCTACGGCGCGTAGTTTTTTTTTTGTTTACGGTTAATACGCATTGTAGTCTTTACCAAGGCAGCCCGCTGGATTTGAACGGCAAACCTCTGCAATAAGCGGTGGCCGCGCAACTGCTGAGATCGCGCGACCCAATCCCATATTATAAAGCCCGCCGCTTACGCAGACAACATGCGAACGTTACTGCTTGGACCAACGCGGCAGTGAGACGAACAACCGAGACAAAAACGAGATGGACAGAACCGGACAATAATGCAGCGGACTACTAAATATGCAACATGAGCCAGTACACAGACAGGAGAGAGTCTAACGCACTTCTAGGGAGAGTACAAATGCAAATTATTATTAACGCTAAACAGAGCACAAATTCAGCCCAAATTTGGAATCCAACAGACATATTCGTAAGTGCTACCTCATTGCAGAATTGAGAGTAAAGCAGCAGTCAGGGTGATTGATGATCCAGCACTCACCTACTCACAACAGCCACTCGCTCGCTGGCAGTCAGTCGCCTCCTTATGACCGTCTTCTATCGCTACTAACGTAATTTACTGATCCCATGAAATCTGCTCGTGAATATCTCCACCCATGTTGAGGACTCTGGTCTAGCAGACTGTTTCATCTGATCCACAGTGTTCAACCACCATCCATGAATACTCACTCACCAGGCCTACCTCACTTTTCAACCTGCTTATTCCCTAGCACTGCTCAACTTTTGCGATGCCCTCCCATAATCTCTCATCCGTCAAGTTCTTACGATAACCTCGCTCGATCCAAGAAGCGCGTTACACCTCTGACAACAGTGCTGTTTGTTGCTGCCCATTTGACGTTTTGGGCCTGTGCTCAGCAACTATGCTTGTATTAAAAAAAATCAGTATACAAGACAGAAACCACAAGTATGGACACGAGAGGTTTAAACTTCTCTCCTAGCGAGAGGTGGGTGCAGACGGGGGCGGTGGAAATAATTTACGCAAATCTGCAGCGAGGGCCTCCCTTATTATTGGGAAATAAAATTATCCTCGTGCGACACACTTCAGAGGGAACAGAGTTTAAAGTGGATTATTTACTCTCGTCATTAACTGCATTGTAAGAATTTTTTTATCGCTCCCATTTACTTCACAACAAGAGATTGGAATCGCCATCCACTTGTCAATAACGAACTGTATCGACTCGGTGCCGGGGAGTGGAATCGTTGCGACTCTTCAGGAACAGACTGCATCCCCCCCCCCCCATCTCTTCAACTGCTCACCACATTCCACAAGAGCAAACGCCGTACGACACAAACTTATACAAAAGGCTGACGTTTCAGGGAAATGGCCCTTCTGCATAGCAGAGCAAAGTGAAACGACAGCCCACTTGCACATTTTGTTTCTGCTGAAAAGCAGAGATGATGACAAAACGCGGTGAACCCGGTGCATTGCCGCCAACTTTTAAATGTTGCCACTACTCGATCTGTGCTTTAAAATACATTTGGCCGGTGTGGAAAAGGTAGGCCAAAGTTATTAAGCTAAAAATAAACTTCATTTTTATTTTACCAGGTAAGGCCCACTAAGCTATATAGCTCTTTTTCAGAAGCAACCTTGCTATCACAAATGATAGCTCAAACAAGTGGCTTATTACGTGGAAATGCATTGCAGGCAAATACTCTACACACACATTGATTATAAATGTGGAGGAAAAAACTGAAAATCCGGAGAAAAATCCACGTGACCAACGGGAGAGACACGCACATTCCAAATATACAGCAGCAGGCATCAGGGTCGGGATCGAACCCACGACCTCCTGCACACCAGGCGAGGTAGTTAACATCTCGTAACCGTGGCTCTCTAGAGCACCCTCGAGTAGAGATCGTTCCACCAGCAGTGATGAAGCAAAAACATTTCAGTGCTGCACCTTTACATTTTTAAAAAAAGTCTTTGTTTTCAATGCAGCCGCTGGTTTGGCCCCCAGTCAACTGCTCAACCAGCGGGTCAAATCACCTTCTAATCACTCTTCTGTAGCTACTACCATGGTTACTATTCCTGTAGAACTTCGCCCGTCGATTGGTGGCACTTATATTGAGGACTCGAGTCGACTGGGCACCGACCGCTTCATGTCATCCCACAACACATTGTGTTTAACCGCTGCAACTGCAGGTCACAGCACTTTGTCCATCACACGACTCCACTTTGGAATTCCTTCCGCGAGTCCCTAGCGGCCCCTGGTGGCCTTTAGTGCAGCCCCTGACAATACACAAATGTGAAAACACCCCATCAATGCTGTCAAACCCAATACACGTAGTTTACCAAATGCGTCGTGGCCCCTGGCAAAAGTTGCCCACCTCTCAAAATCGCTGCTCAATTCAGGAAACTCGATAACGCCGGTAAAGTCACGTATTTCACCGAAAGAACCAAAGAATAATTCCTGCAGTCACGAAAGCTAAAAAAAAAACCTCCAAAATTAAAATCGTTAACGCCGGTCAGTTACAACTTCCATCGTGCTGTTGTGGTTGCTTGACGTTGTTTGATCATTTGCTCAGCTAGCAAGCGTGCAAACAAAAACCAAACTCCGATCCCAGCATGAGACGAGTGAAAGTTGGAGGGGGTAATGCAGTGCGGGCGGGCCAGGTGGTCTCTAACCCACGGGAGAAATCCCATCCCTACCGGAAGATTGAGCTTGACTGTATCCACGGGCGTGTGGAAGGGCCACGCGAACTGGTGTTTCCACAGGGCCTTGAGGACCACCTTGGCCAGGTACTGCAGCTGGTTGGTGAGTCGGCCCGGCTTGGCCGGGTTGCTCGTCTCGGGAGGCGGCGGGTTCGGGCCGCCGGCCTTGGGCGCGGGTTGCGGCGGCGCGGGCTGCTCCATGGTCCCGAGGGAGGAGAGGCCAGGAGAGGGGAGAGCTGTGGAGCAGAGGCGGGAAGAGAGAGAGAGATGAGAGGACAAGCAGGGAAGGGTGGACGGGAGAGAGAGAGAAGAGTTGAGAGGATGAGCTGGGAGGGGGACGTAGCGGGGAAGATGCAACGACAGGAGGGGAGCGAACGAGTTTTATGGGACGCGAGTGGGAAGCAGAGGAGGGGAATCGGTGCAAGGCGAAGGGATGGATGAGATGAGAGAAAGGGACGGGAGGGAGAGAGGGGAAAGAGGCGATGGCTGTGGAGACAGCCGCTTTACTGCCTCACTGTCCCGCCATCAGCAGCAGCAGCAACAGCGCCTGGGGGGTAAAGAGCAGCACGACTCCGTGGGGTTCAGGGGGTAGGGGTCGTGGTTGGGTAGGGGTTGTGGTTATGAGAGGAGAACGCACACAAACCACAACATTAGCCGCTTCACCGCAAGCGACTCGTAGTCGCCTTGCGACCCGAGACCCCGAGACGCGTTGCGGGCGGGAAAGACGCGGGGCCCGTGACCCCGGCGCGGCCTAGACGGGACCAGCGCGGCGGCTCCCGCGGGATCAGGTCGCGCGATCCCGGCAGAGAAACTAGCCGAGGGGCCCCCCTGCCTGCACCCCCCCCCCCCCCCAGTCCCACCGCTGGGCCTCGCTGCGCCGCGCACCTCGTCCGCCGAGCGCGTTCGCCGCGCGGGGAACGAGGCGGCGCTGAGGAGAAGGAGGAGACCGAGGCCGCCAGGAGGAGGAGGGGGAGACGAGGGGACGAGGGGGCAGGAGGCGACGCCGAGTTGGGGGAAGAGACGAAATGGCGGCAAGGCGCGCGGCGCGGGGGTCGGGCGAGGGGGGCGAAGCGAACCTGAGGCGGGGGGGGGGAGGCGACAACGACGACGGCGGCGTTGAGTGGGGGGGGAGACGGGGCTTGCGGGGCGATCGGCACGGGGGGTGCTGAGCGCGGCGGCGCGGGTAGGGAGGGAGCGGCGGTGTCCGATCGGCGGGAGTCGCGACGAGCGGGGCTAGAGCCGCCGCGCCATTGTGAGCCGCCTCCTCCTCCCTGCCGCGCGCCCATTGGCCGGCGTCGTCCACGTGACGCGGCCAGCACGCGCACGCGCGGGAAATTCAAACGGGGGGGGGGCAGTGGGGGATGGGTGAGGGGGGGGCAGTGGGGGATGGGTGAGGGGGGGGGCAGTGGGGGGTAGGTGAGGGGGGGGGTAGGTGAGGGGGGAGTGGGGGTAGGTGAGGGGGGGGTAGGTGAGGGGGGAGTGGGGGTAGGTGAGGGGGGGATAGGTGAGGGGGGAGTGGGGGGTAGGTGAGGGGGCAGTGGGGGGGTAGGTGAGGGGGGAGTGGGGGATGGGTGAGGGGGGGCAGTGGGGGGTAGGTGAGGGGGAGTGGGGGGTAGGTGAGGGGGGAGTGGGGGTAGGTGAGGAAGGGGGATAGGTGAGGGGGGAGTGGGGGGTAGGTGAGGGGGAGTGGGGGGTAGGTGAGGGGGAGTGGGGGGTAGGTGAGGGGGGGAGTGGGGGGTAGGTGAGGGGGAGTGGGGGGTAGGTGAGGAGGGGGGATAGGTGAGGGGGGAGTGGGGGGTAGGTGAGGGGGGAGTGGGGGGGTAGGTGAGGGAGGAGTGGGGGGTAGGTGAGGAGGGGGGATAGGTGAGGGGGAGTGGGGGGTAGGTGAGGGGGGAGTGGGGGGTAGGTGAGGGGGCAGTGGGGGGTAGGTGAGGAGGGACGTGGGGGGTAGGTGAGGGGGGAGTGGGGGGTAGGTGAGGAGGGGGGATAGGTGAGGGGGCAGTGGGGGGTAGGTGAGGGGGGCAGTGGGGGGTAGGTGAGGGGGGGATAGGTGAGGGGGGAGTGGGGGGTAGGTGAGGGGGAGTGGGGGGTAGGTGAGGGGGGAGTGGGGGGTAGGTGAGGGGGCAGTGGGGGTAGGTGAGGGGGGAGTGGGGGTAGGTGAGGGGGGAGTGGGGGGTAGGTGAGGGGGAGGGGGGGTAGGTGAGGGGGGGTAGTGGGGTAGGTGAGGGGGGATAGGTGAGTGGGGGCAGTGGGGGGTAGGTGAGGGGGGAGTGGGGGGTTAGGTGAGGGGGGAGTGGGGGGTAGGAGAGGGGGAGTGGGGGGTAGGTGAGGGGGTAGTGGGGGGTAGGTGAGGGGGGAGTGGGGGGTAGGTGAGGGGGGAGTGGGGGGATAGTAGGTGAGGGGGGAGTGGGGGTAGGTGAGGGGGCAGTGGGGGTAGGTGAGGGGGCATGTGGGGGGTAGGTGAGGGGGCAGTGGGGGGTAGGTGAGGGGGTAGTGGGGGGTAGGTGAGGGGGGAGTGGGGGTAGGTGAGGGGGCAGTGGGGGATAGGTGAGGGGGAGGTGGGGGGTAGGTGAGGGGGGGCAAGTGGGGTGGTAGGTGAGGGGGCAAATGGGTGGTAGGTGAGGGGGGCAATGGGGGGTAGGTGAGGGGGGAAGTTGGGGGTAGGTGAGGGGGAGTGGGGTGGGTAGTGGGGGGGAGTGGGGGTAGGTGAGGGGGAGTGGGGGGTAGGTGAGGGGGAGTGGGGGGATAGGTGAGGGGGGAGTGGGGGGTAGGTGAGGGGGGCAGTGGGGGGTAGGTGAGGGGGGAGTGGGGGTGTAGGTGAGGGGGGGGAGTGGGGGATAGGTGAGGGGGGGGTGGGGGGTAGGTGAGGGGGGAGTGGGGGGTAGGTGAGGGGGCAGTGGGGGATAGGTGAGGGGGGAGTGGGGGGTAGGTGAGGGGGCAATGGGGGGTAGGTGAGGGGGGAGTGGGGGGTAGGTGAGGGGGCAGTGGGGGATAGGTGAGGGGGGAGTGGGGGATAGGTGAGGGGGCAGTGGGGGATAGGTGAGGGGGGGTGGGGGGTAGGTGAGGGGGGAGTGGGGGGTAGGTGAGGGGGCAGTGGGGGATAGGTGAGGGGGGAGTGGGGGGTAGGTGAGGGGGAGTGGGGGGATAGGTGAGGGGGCAATGGGGGGTAGGTGAGGGGGGAGTGGGGGGTAGGTGAGGGGGCAATGGGGGGTAGGTGAGGGGGGAGTGGGGGGTAGGTGAGGGGGGAGTGGGGGGTAGGTGAGGGGGTAGTGGGGGGTAGGTGAGTGGGGGGTAGGTGAGGGGGGAGTGGGGGATAGGTGAGGGGGAGTGGGGGGTAGGTGAGGGGGCAGTGGGTGGTAGGTGAGGGGGCAGTGGGGGGTAGGTGAGGGGGCAGTGGGGGGTAGGTGAGGGGGTAGTGGGGGGTAGGTGAGGGGGGAGTTGGGGGTAGGTGAGGGGGCAGTGGGGGATAGGTGAGGGGGGAGTGGGGGGTAGGTGAGGGGGGAGTGGGGGGTAGGTGAGGGGGCAGTGGGTGGTAGGTGAGGGGGAGTGGGGGATCGGTGAGGGGGAGTGGGTGGTAGGTGAGGGGGCAATGGGGGGTAGGTGAGGGGGGAGTGGGGGGTAGGTGAGGGGGGAGTGGGGGGTAGGTGAGGGGGTAGTGGGGGGTAGGTGAGGGGGGAGTGGGGGGTAGGTGAGGGGGGAGTGGGGGATAGGTGAGGGGGAGTGGGGGGTAGGTGAGGGGGCAGTGGGTGGTAGGTGAGGGGGCAGTGGGGGGTAGGTGAGGGGGCAGTGGGGGGTAGGTGAGGGGGTAGTGGGGGGTCGGTGAGGGGGGAGTTGGGGGTAGGTGAGGGGGCAGTGGGGGATAGGTGAGGGGGGAGTGGGGGGTAGGTGAGGGGGGAGTGGGGGGTAGGTGAGGGGGCAATGGGGGGTAGGTGAGGGGGGAGTGGGGGGTAGGTGAGGGGGCAGTGGGTGGTAGGTGAGGGGGAGTGGGGGATAGGTGAGGGGGAGTGGGTGGTAGGTGAGGGGGCAATGGGGGGTAGGTGAGGGGGGAGTGGGGGGTAGGTGAGGGGGGAGTGGGGGGTAGGTGAGGGGGTAGTGGGGGGTAGGTGAGGGGGGAGTGGGGGGTAGGTGAGGGGGGAGTGGGGGATAGGTGAGGGGGAGTGGGGGGTAGGTGAGGGGGCAGTGGGTGGTAGGTGAGGGGGCAGTGGGGGGTAGGTGAGGGGGCAGTGGGGGTAGGTGAGGGGGTAGTGGGGGGTAGGTGAGGGGGGAGTTGGGGGTAGGTGAGGGGGCAGTGGGGGATAGGTGAGGGGGGAGTGGGGGGTAGGTGAGGGGGGAGTGGGGGGTAGGTGAGGGGGCAATGGGTGGTAGGTGAGGGGGCAATGGGGGGTAGGTGAGGGGGGAGTGGGGGTAGGTGAGGGGGCAGTGGGGGGTAGGTGAGGGGGTAGTGGGGGGTAGGTGAGGGGGGAGTGGGGGGTAGGTGAGGGGGGAGTGGGGGGTAGGTGAGGGGGGAGTGGGGGTAGGTGAGGGGGGAGTGGGGGGTAGGTGAGGGGGAGTGGGGGGATAGGTGAGGGGGGAGTGGGGGGTAGGTGAGGGGGCAGTGGGGGGTAGGTGAGGGGGGAGTGGGGGGTAGGTGAGGGGGAGTGGGGGGTAGGTGAGGGGGAGTGGGGGGTAGGTGAGGGGGGAGTGGGTGGTAGGTGAGGGGGCAGTGGGGGGTAGGTGAGGGGGGAGTGGGGGTAGGTGATGGGGGAGTGGGGGTAGGTGAGGGGGGAGTGGGGGATAGGTGAGGGGGGAGTGGGGGGTAGGTGAGGGGGCAGTGGGGGGTAGGTGAGGGGGAGTGGGGGGTAGGTGAGGGGGCAGTGGGGGGTAGGTGAGGGGGGAGTGGGGGGTAGGTGAGGGGGCAGTGGGGGGTAGGTGAGGGGGGAGTGGGGGGTAGGTGAGGGGGGAGTGGGGGATAGGTGAGAGGGGAGTGGGGGGTAGGTGAGGGGGCAGTGGGGGGTAGGTGAGGGGGGAGTGGGGGGTAGGTGAGGGGGCAGTGGGGGGTAGGTGAGGGGGGAGTCGGGGGTTGGTGAGGGGGGAGTAGGGGGTAGGTGAGGGGGGAGTGGGGGGTAGGTGAGGGGGGAGTGGGGGGTAGGTGAGGGGGGAGTGGGGGGTAGGTGAGGGGGCAGTGGGGGTAGGTGAGGGGGCAGTGGGGGGTAGGTGAGGGGGCAGTGGGGGGTAGGTGAGGGGGGAGTGGGGGGTAGGTGAGGGGGGAGTGGGAGATAGGTGAGGGGGGAGTGGGGGGTAGGTGAGGGGGAGTGGGGGGTAGGTGAGGGGGGAGTGGGGGGTAGGTGAGGGGGGAGTGGGGGTAGGTGAGGGGGGTATGGGAGGATTGGAGTGGGGGTAGTGGAAGATAGGGGAGGAGTGAGTGGGGGATCGGGGGACTTTTGGGGTTCTCACCGTGAATGCGACTAATGCTCCCTCTCGTCATCCCCCATGACAGTTGTCGTTGATCTCCGAGGGACCCTGGTCCTCCGAAAGCAACGAGGAAGTGTCCGATGGCGTTATCACCGCTGGCGCTGACACGGAGCTCACCGCAGAGACGCTGGACTTTCTCTGGATTTCTCCTGTGGGGTGCCACGGTGGCTAGGTGATGTTAACTACCTCGCCTGGTGTGCAGGAGGTCGTTGGTTCGATCGCAAACCCTGACGCCTGCTGCTGTATATTTGGAGTTTGCGTGTCTCTCTCTCATCATCATCATCACGGTGGCTAGGAGATGTTAACTACCTCGCCTGGTGTGCAGGAGGTCGTGGGTTCGATCCCAACCCTGACGCCTGCTGCTGTATATTTGTAGTTTGCGTGTCTCTCTCTTTCCCCGTGGTCGCGTGGATTTTTCTCCGGGTCCTCCGGTTTTTCCATCCACGTTTAGAATTCACGTCACGCGTTTAGATTATTTGGCTGCCGCTATACATTTCCACGTAATTATCAATAATCCACCTTCGTTGAGCTCTCATTTGTAACGGCCAGGTCGCTTCTTACTCTTAGGTTTTTTCGTTAAAGTCACGTAGGTAATAAGTATAACCAGTAAAAACAAAGTTTTTCACTATAAATCCTTTATATGCGTGGCGGCTAGAGTCCTCTCGTCCTCTGGCTTGAGATGGCTGCCACCTATGGGTCAGATGATTGCATTGCACCATTAAGCAATTGGTAATTAAATATAATATTTTTGTCCTAAAAAGTGTAAAATTTTGGAAAAAAAATTTCACGAACATTAATTGTCACGCAGAACGAGTCTGTGTGGAAAATGTCAGCTCGATTGGATCACGGGAAGTGGGTTAAAAAACGATCGAAAGGTTTGCACGGTCGTAAGCAAGCAAGCAAGCACGCAAGCGAACTTAATATAAAGGATTTAAAAATAAAAAATAATAGAAATAATTACTGTATAGAAATTAAATAATAAATCAACGCAAGTCTCTGTCTTCAGGTGGGACCGTCACAGCTAAATTTACTGTATCGAGTGAAGAAGAATCCAAGAGACAAGATCTTATATATACTGGTTCAGGGGAGGGGGGAGGAGCTTATTTAGATAAGGGGAGGAGCTTATATCTAAATAAGCTCCTCCCCCCTCCCCTGAACCAGTATATAAGATATTGTCTCTTGGATTTCTCTTCACTTGATACAGTAAATTTAGCTGTGACGGTCCCACCTGATGACGGAGACTTGTGTTGCCTCCGAAACGTCGTGATTTATTATTTTATTTCTATTATTATTTCTATTATTTTTATTATTTCATTTTACCTACGTGACTTTACCGAAAAAACCTAAGAGTAAGAATCCTTGCAGTCACGAAAGCTTCAAATCTAGAATTAGCTCGCTTCTTATAAGCAGAGCCATGTTGCTCAGTGGGGCCTTACATGGTAAAATAAAAACAAGTTGAAAGTTTGAGTTTAAATTTCGATTTAAAGCTTTCGTGACTGCAGGGATTCATCTTCTTGGTTCTTTCGGTAAAGTCACGTAGAATGGAAATAATAAAATAATAATGTTACCCCTATCCCCTCCCTTTGATGCTGCTAATCCTGCATAATGCACGGGCATAATATGACTTTAAACTCCCCGCCAAACCCCCTACGCATTTCACAAGTAGTACTAATCGCATATCTGCATTTCCCATAAATATGCTAAATTCCTCTTGATATGCAAATTATTTTGTCAAGGCGCTCTTCCCCCTCCAACCCAGCTTAAATAGACGCTCCAAGCCTGGGGTGTTTCATTCAGACTCTGTCTTCTCGACAGACCTGTTCTCCACCTGAGGACGGTTGCTTGCGTTGTGGCCGAAACGTCGTGAGAATTATTTTATTATGTTTTAATTGTATTATTTTATTATTTTCATTCAACGTGACTTTACCGAAAGAACCTAGAAGTTTCAGTTTAGTTTACTCCCAAAGCCGAACACACAAGAACGGCATTGGTGTTGGGCCAAGTATCCATCCCAATTCTGCAGGTCACCTCCTGGAAGAACTCATTGTGAGTTTTCTCCGTTAAAAAAAAGTCAGAAGGCATTCCTTTGGCTTCAAGAGTGCTGGGTGTGTTACTTTGAGACGGTCCTCATTCCATTGTTTGGCTCCCACGTTGTGGAATGACCTTCCCAATTGACGTCAGAGAAGCTGGGAGTTTAGTCAAAAAAAAATACTGCTGAAGACCCATCTCTTTGAGGCCTAAACAAAATTCTCCCATGGGGTGATCTGTCCGACAAGCTCGGCATCAGTGGTTGATAAATGTAAACTTTTTATACTCTTGGGTTTTTTTGGTAAAGTCACGTAGGTAAAAAATCAAAATAATTGAAATAATTTTAATTAAATAGTAAATCACGACGTTTCGGAGGCAACACAAGTCTCCGTCATCAGGTGGGACCGTCACAGCGAAATTGTAAATTTATTATTTTATTTATATTATTTGTTTATTTTTTACCTACGTGACTTTACCGAAAAACCTAAGAGTATGAATCCTTGCAGTCACGAAAGCTTCAAATCTAGAAGTACACTTTTTATTTTACCAGGTGAGGCCCACTGAGATATATACAGTATCTTTTTTCATAAGCGACCTGGCCACTGATGATTGCTCAACGAAGTGGCTTACAATGTGGAAATTTATAGCAGCCGAATACTCTAAAGGCATGTTTTTAAACCGGAGAAAAATCCACGCGACCACAGGGGAGCACATGCAAACTCCAAATATACAGCAGCAGGCGTCAGGGTAGGGATCAGACCCACGACTTCCTGTATACCAGGCGAGGGAGTAACATTTAGCCACCGTGATGATGATGAGAAAGGAATGCAAACTCCAAATATACAGCAGGCGTCAGTGTCAGGATCGAACCCACAACCTCCTGTATACCAGGCGAGGTAGTTAACATCTCCTGGCCACCGTGATGATGATGAGGAACGCAAACTCCAAATATACAGCAGCAGGCGTCAAGGTCAGGATCGAACCCACGACCTCCTGTATACCAGGCGAGGTAGTTAACATCTCCTGGCCACCATGATGATGATGAGGAACGTAAACTCCAAATATACAGCAGCAGGCGTCAGGGTCGGGATCGAACCCACGACCTCCTGCACACCAGGCGAGGTAGTTAACATCTCCTAGCCACCGTGATGATGATGATGATGATGAGAGAGACACGCAAACTCCAAATACACAGCAGCAGGCGTCAAGGTCAGGATCGAACCCACAACCTCCTGTATACCAGGCGAGGTAGTTAACATATCCTAGCCACCGTGATGATGATGAGAGAAACACGCAAACTCAAAATATACAGCAGCAGGCGTCAGGGTCAGGATAGAACCCACAACCTCCTGTACACCAGGCGAGGTAGTTAACATCTCCTAGCCACCGCGGTATCTTGGTCTCGGGTTGATGGGTTGCTAATTCAGGTTTGTGGATTCGTAGTCCGAGTATCAGGATTCTCAGTTCGGTTTTGTGCAGAGAGTAGGGTGTTCATGGTGTAGCAAGCAGTGTGTTCATGGTGTAGCAGTAGGGTGTTCATTGCTTGAAGCTCATGATGATGCTGCTGCTCCTGATGTAACAACAGCAACATCATCAGCATCGCTTTGTACTGCTACCGCTGTTGATAATGATGCACCGACTGCTGATGATTATGATACTGCTACTCCTGATGATGGAACAGCAGAATCTTCATCAGTAGCATTGGCTACTGATGATGGTTAGTTAATTTAGCGGGCACAGAGCGAGTGACAGAGATGCAGAGGCAAGGTGAGTGGGTTGGTGAGTCAGTGGGTGAGTGAGTGGGATGATAGGTGAGTGGGTAGGTGCATCATTGTCTTTTAATGGGGACCAAAGTACGCTGCTGCTGATGACGAAGAATCAGCATTGCCATCGCTTGCAATTGCAGATGATGCTTTTACTGGTTCTGCTGCTGATAGAACAGCAAAAGCATCATTATATTCTGATGATGCATCATCATGTGCTGCTAATGATTCTGTATCATCATCATCATCATTGCTTGAAACGGATGATGGAAGCGTCATCAATTCGCGGGCGCCCATGTTGATTAGTTCATTTGAGCGGCGCGTCCATATTGGTTAGTTCATTTAGCTGGCACGGAGCAAGAGGGTGAGTGGGGGTGGGTGAGTGGATGAGTGACAGGGTAGGTGAGTGAGTCTCACTTGCATCCTCTTGTCTCGTGGTCTGTTGAAGCCACTTTAAATCATCATACAGAATCATCAGCGCATCATGAATTCTCGAAGCTGATTATGATGTTGATGGAACAACGGAAGCATCATCAGCCTTGCTTTCTACTGCAGCTGATTATAGAGCCCAATTAAAGTAACTTCAAAAGACTCACCCACTCAGCACACCTGTCAACCCCTTATCAGTGCCTACCTTATTCTTTGGTTCTTTCGGTAAAGTCACGTAGATAGAAAAAAAAGTGAAAAAATTAACCCGTAAAAACAAAGTTTTTCACTATAAATCCTTTATATGCGTGGCGGCTAGAGTCCTCTAGTCCTCTGGCTTGAGATGGCTGCCACCTATGGGTCAGATGATTGCCTGCCACCATAAAGCAATTGGTAATTAAATATAATTTATTTTTTCCTAAAAAGTGTAACATTTTGGGAATGTCAGCTCGATTGGATCACGGGAAGTGGGTTAAAAAACGACCGAAAGGTTTGCACGGTCGTAAGCGCGCAAGCAAGCAAGCGAATTTTTTTTTTCTTCTTGGTTCTTTCGGTAAAGTCACGTAGAAGGGAAGTAATAAAATAATAAAAATAAAATATAATAAAATAAAATATTTTATTATGTTTTATTTTTATTTTATTATGTTTTATTTTTATTATTTTATTACTTCCCTTCTACGTGACTTTACCGAAAGAACCAAGAAGAGAACAAGCAAGCGAACTTAATATAAAGGATTTAATAAAAATAAAATAGAAACCACGACGTTTCCATCGCAACACAAGCGATCGTCATCAGGAAAATGGGGTTGGCCTCTAAAGGCAAACTGTTTATAAAGGTTTCAAATGTGCGTAGCCCAAGTGCCAGCAGCATGGGCGGGACAGCTAATGTTAATGTAAGTGATGGTATTAGTAGGCAAGGACGGTGATGGTGGTGGGTTTCCACCAATTAAAGTAGTCCTCGGCAAGGTAAGGTAATTGTACCCTTTTTACCGGGTAAAAGGGTACAGGTAAAGGTGTCGACATGCCAAGGGGTAAGGGTAAAGGGCAGGGTAAAAGGTAGGCTCGTTGCTTTTTACATTTTACCTTACCTACTAAAGGGTAAAAATTAACCCGTAAAAACAAAATTTTTCACTATAAATCCTTTATATGCGTGGCGGCTAGAGTCCTCTCGTCCTCTGGCTTGAGATGGCTGCCACCTATGGGTCAGATGAATGGCTGCCACCATTAAGCAATTGGTAATTACATATAATTTTTTTTTCCTAAAAAGTGTAAAATTTTGGGAAAAAAATTTCCCGAAAATACATTGTCACCCACAACGAGTCTGTGTGCAAAATGTCAGCTCGATTGGATCACGGAAGTGGGGTAAAAAACGACCGAAATATTTGCACGGTCGTAAGCAAGCAAGCAAGTTAACTTAATATAAAGGATTTAAAAAGGTAGGGTCGAGTGATTGTATTGTGGTAAGGTAAAAGGTAGGGTAAAGGTAGGCTCGTTGTTTTTACACTTTTACCTTACCTTGCCGAGGCCTAAATTAAAGGGCTGCCAGGTCAAGTTTTAACATGGACGTAGCTCAGGTGTAGCAGCATGGGTGAGGCAGCTAATGTTAATGTGGGTGATGGGCAACGATGGTGCTGGTGGTGGGTTTCCACCATACTCTTAGTTCTTTCGGTAAAGTCACGTAGAAGGGAAGTAATAAAATAATAATTACTTCCCTTCTACGTGACTTTACCGAAAGAACCAAGAAGATGAATCCCTGCAGTCACGAAAGCTTTAAATCGAAATTTAAATTAAAATTATTAATAATTCCTCACTTGATGCAGCAAATCTGGCTGTGACGGTCCCACCTGATGACGGAGACTTGTGTTGCCTCCGAAACGTCGTGATTTTTATTTTATTTTTTATTAATTTTGGGTTTCCACCAATCAAAGGGCTGCCGGGTAATCATTGCACCTCGCTTTACAAACTCACTGTTGACACTATGAGACATCTCCTTTACCAGTGGCAAAATATAGAAATAGGTTTTTACCCTTTCAACTGGTACAAAAACTGACACCTTTATACAAGGGATCTCAAATTTCGATTTAAAGCTTTCGTGACTGCAGGGATTCATCTTCTTGGTTCTTTCGGTAAAGTCACGTAGAAGGAAAATAATAAAATAATAAAAATAAAACATAATAAAATCATTCTCATAAAAATAAAACATAATAAAATAATTCTCACCACGTTTCGGCCACAACGCAAGCAGCCGTCCTCAGGTGGAGAACAGGTCTGTCAAGTAGACAGAGTCTACGTGACTTTACCGAAAGAACCAAGAAGACAAGGGATCTCCTCACTGTTGACGGTGGAGGTTGCTGCTAGAGGTGATGGTAGTAGTGGGCAGTGATGGTCCTGGTGGTAGGCTTTCACCAATTAAAGGGCTGCCAGATCTAGAATGGAAACATTACAGCCAGTTATGACTTTAACTGGTTGATAACGTCCTTCCAGTGATTGTTGAGTTTGTACCCTTCTTCTCGGTTGAAATTGTGTCTGTCTGTATATATGGATGGCTTAATGAACGAATCTTTGTTGATAGTGGGTTTGCAAAGTAGCTTCGTCTTAGAGAAATCAATTTCGCGTGAGCCAGCCGCATTAAAATAATGATCAGCCACAGCAGAAGTATTGGTCCTGTCGTGTTTCAAATCTGCCTTGTGTTCACGAACACGGTCCGAGACATGTCGCTTAGTCTCGGAAAAGACAATATCATGAGAGCCCACAGCGTTGTAGCAATGATCGGCAACAGCGGAAGACTCAATTTTGCCGTGTTTCAGATCTGACTTGTGCTCGCGGACACGATCAGAGATATGACGTTTCGATTCTCCATTATAACAATCACCACAGCTGCAACTCAGTTTGTAGACGCAGGGATATTGCATGTCAGGGATCTTGTCTTTCACAGATGGGATCAGATCACAAATTTTATGTACTGTGTTAAATCGGACCTGGATCTTGTGTTTGTTCATGATTTTGGAAATATTTGTGGTTGCCCCTGCTATGTATGGCAAGGTGATGGTTTTGATTGGATCCTAAGATGGTTCCTTCCTCAGGATTGGGGTGATGGCTTTGCAGATTGTGTAGTCAGAGTATCCATTCGCCTCGAGAGCTTGGTGTATGTGTTTTAGTTCACCGGTTAGGTGTTCATTGTCGGAAATACATTGAGCTCTATGGTGTAGAATTTTGATTAGGGAATTCTTCTGGGATGGATAGTGGTGGGAGTCAGGTTTTAAGTAGGCATCAGTATGGGTTGCTTTCCTGTAGACAGAATGGCTCATTGAGCCATCTGGTATTTTTTTTTTATTAGGACATCCAAGAAAGGTAGCTTGCCATCCTTTTCTACCTCCATGGTGAATTTGATGGCTAAGTTTCGATTTAAAGCTTTCGTGACTGCAGGGATTCATCTTCTTGGTTCTTTCGGTAAAGTCACGTAGAAGGGAAGTAATAAAATAATAAAAATAAAACATAATAAAACAATTCTCACGACGTTTCGGCCACAACGCAAGCAGCCGTCCTCAGGTGAAAACCAGGTCCGTCGAGGCGACAGAGTCTGAATGAAACAGCACACGAGCTTGGAGCATATATATAAGCTGGGCGCACTGACAAAGGAATTTGCATATCAAAAGGAATTTAGCATATTTATGGGAAATGCAGGAATGTGATTAGTACTGCATATGCATGTGCATTATGCAGGATTAACAGCATCAAAGGGAGCTGCAGTTACTGCTGCTGCAGCAGTTGCTGCTGCTGCAGTTTCTGCTGCTGCTGCAGTTGCTGCTGCTGCAGTTGCTGCTGCACTTGCTGCTGCTGCTGCACTTGCTGCTGCTGCTGCAGTTGCTTCCTTATCCATTTTAATATAACACTATGTATTATTCTACCCACCCTAATGTGTATCATACTGCTATATGTTTACTGTACAATTACGACACCATACATTACTCTGCACACTGCACCATGCCAGTGAGTGGAACGCGGTCTGAAAGTCACCGTAAACGTGAACACAATCAGTTAAGATCCGAAATGGTTTATTACGTCCTTCCAATGATTGCTAAGCCAGAATCCATCTTCTCGGTTGAAATTGTCTCTGTGTTTGTATATGTGGATCGCCTCATGAACGAATCTCTCATGATAGCGAGATGGCTTGCAGAGAACCTCTGTCTTGGAGAAGTCAATGTCATGTGAGCCCACTGAATTGTAACAGTGATCTGCCACGGCTGAGGTGTTTGTCCTACCGTGTTTCAGGTCTGCCTTATGTTCACGGATGCGGTCCGAGACATGTCGTTTGGTTTCTCCAATGTAACTGCTACAAACTAAGTTTCCTCTGTGGTAGCAGTTACATTGGAGAAACCAAACGACATGTCTCGGACCGCATCCGTGAACATAAGGCAGACCTGAAACACGGTAGGACAAACACCTCAGCCGTGGCAGATCACTGTTACAATTCAGTGGGCTCACATGACATTGACTTCTCCAAGACAGAGGTTCTCTGCAAGCCATCTGGCTATCATGAGAGATTCGTTCATGAGGCGATCCACATATACAAACACAGAGACAATTTCAACCGAGAAGATGGATTCTGGCTTAGCAATCATTGGAAGGACGTAATAAACCATTTCGGATCTTAACTGATTGTGTTCACGTTTACGGTGACTTTCAGACCGCGTTCCACTCACTGGCATGGTGCAGTGTGCAGAGTAATGTATGGTGTCGTAATTGTACAGTAAACATATAGCAGTATGATACACATTAGGGTGGGTAGAATAATACATAGTGTTATATTAAAATGGATAAGGCAGCAACTGCAGCAGCAGCAGCAAGTGCAGCAGCAGCAGCAACTGCAGCAGCAGCAGCAACTGCAGCAGCAGCAGCAACTGCAGCAGCAGCAGCAACTGCTGCAGCAGCAGCAACTGCAGCTCCCTTTGATGCTGTTAATCCTGCAGTACTAATCACATTCCTGCATTTCCCATAAATATGCTAAATTCCTTTTGATATGCAAATTCCTTTGTCAATGCGCCCAGCTTATATATATGCTCCAAGCTCGTGTGCTGTTTCATTCAGACTCTGTCGCCTCGACGGACCTGGTTTTCACCTGAGGACGGCTGCTTGCGTTGTGGCCGAAACGTCGTGAGAATTGTTTTATTATGTTTTATTTTTATTATTTTATTACTTCCCTTCTACGTGACTTTACCGAAAGAACCAAGAAGTTGATGGCTAAGTGTATGGAATTGATGTGGTTGAGGAATTGGTTCAGAGCCGGTCGGCCATGTGGCCAGATGACAAACGTGTCATCCACGTATCTCTTCCACAAGCACGGGCGTAGAGTGGATGCCTGGATGGCGTCTGTCTCAAAATTTTCCATGAAAACATCGGCTACAACCGGAGATAAGGGATAACCCATTGAGGTGCCTTCAGTTTGTTTGTAGAATGTCCCATTCCAGGTGAAGTATGTATTGGTGAGGCAGTGTCTCACCAGTGCCTACCTTATCACAGACCAATTTAGACCTTATTGGTCACCCCGTGCCGTCGTAAATCTGAACGTTCATCCTACAAAGTCCCATCACAAGGGAGAAAACACAATCAAATATATATAAAAAATGTGCCACTATTGAAACGGCTGTATCACGCCGTATGGACCTGAAAACTCAATTTCCTCCTGTACAAGAATACGGGGTGAACCGTGTGGGTTGACAAGGTATGGTCACTTGCTGACCTACTCGCTAACCCCACTCACCTTAGCCGACCTCACCTACTCGCTAACCCCACTCACCTTAGCCGACCTCACCTACTCGCTAACCCCACTCACCTGAACTTAGCCGACCTACTCACCTACTCGCTGACCCCACTCACCTGACCTTAGCCGACCTCCTCACCTACTCGCTGACCCCACTCACCTGACCTTAGCCGACCTCCTCACCTACTCGCTGACCCCACTCACCTGACCTTAGCTGACCTCACCTACTCGCTGACCCCACTCACCTGACCTTAGCTGACCTACTCGTTGACCCCACCCACTTGACCTTAGCTGACCTACTCGTTGACCCCACCCACTTGACCTTAGCTGACCTACTCGTTGACCCCACTCACCTGACCTTCTCCCACTCTGCAATTGACTCAACGTGGAGTGCCTCCCCGACGTAAGATGGCGGACGACGGCTTCACTCAACGAGTGGAGGGGTCGTTGTCCGAAACGTTGCCTGTTATATACCCCCCCCTCCCTCTTGTAAGGCTACACATACGGTGTTATTAATGAACGTGTTGTTGTTGTTGTCGTTGTTTGTGCACCACTGGCGATCGATCAGATGTTGACTTTTTTCATTGGTTCTTTCGGTTAAGTCACGTCTAAAGATAAAATAATAAATTTTTAAAAAGCTATTATTTAATTTATTATTATTTTATCTTTAGACGTGACTTAACCGAAAGAACCAAAGAATAATTCCTGCAGTCACGAAAGCTCCAAAATTAAGATTGTTGACTTTTTAAAATCCTTTATATTAAGTTCGCTTGCTTGCTTACGACCGTGCAAATCTTTCGGTCGTTTTTTAACCCACTTCCCGTGATCCAATCGAGCTGACATTTTGCACACAGACTCGTTGTGCGAGACAATAAATGTTCGTGAAAATTTTTTTCCAAAATTTTGCACTGTTTAGGGAAAATAAATTAAATATTTAATTACCAATTGCTTAATACTGGCAGACAATCATCTGACCCATAGGTGGCAGCCATCTCAAGCCAGAGGACGAGAGGACTCTAGCCGCCACGCATATAAAGGATTTAGAGTGAAAAACTTTGTTTTTACGGGTTATACTTATTACGGCGCCTTTTGGCATCATCTGGTCCAACCCATGTGAGACTAGGCTCTAAGAAAAGCTGTCTCGGGTGTGGACCAATCAACTTCAAGGACAATGCATACATTATCAGAGTTGTGTTTTTTGTTTGCATTATGACCGCAGGTATTGTGGTCTATGCAAACATGACTCCTTGTAAAAAAAAGGTGTCAGTTTTGTTGCCAGATATAAGTATAACCTGAATAAAAACACATTTTTTTACGGGTTATACTTATTACGAGTTATACTTATTACGAGTCTCAACCCTCATTCTAGATTTGAAGCTTTCGTGACTGCAAGGAATCATATTCTTAGGTTTTTTCGGTAAAGTCACGTAGGTAAAACATCAAAATTAATGAAAATGCCTCCGAAACGTCGTGATTTTTTGTTTTATTTTATTTTCATTTTTCGGTAAAGTCACGTAGGTAAAACATCAAAATTAATGAAAATGCCTCCGAAACGTCGTGATTTTTTGTTTTATTTTATTTTCATTTTTCGGTAAAGTCACGTAGGTAAAACATCAAAATTAATGAAAATGCCTCCGAAACGTCGTGCTTTTTTGTTTTATTTTATTTTCATTTTTCGGTAAAGTCACGTAGGTAAAACATCAAAATTAATGAAAATGCCTCCGAAACGTCGTGATTTTTTGTTTTATTTTATTTTCATTTTTCGGTAAAGTCACGTAGGTAAAACATCAAAATTAATGAAAATGCCTCCGAAACGTCGTGATTTTTTGTTTTATTTTATTTTCATTTTTCGGTAAAGTCACGTAGGTAAAACATCAAAATTAATGAAAATGCCTCCGAAACGTGATTTTTTGTTTTATTTTATTTTCATTTTTCGGTAAAGTCACGTAGGTAAAACATCAAAATTAATGAAAATGCCTCCGAAACGTGATTTTTTGTTTTATTTTATTTTCATTTTTCGGTAAAGTCACGTAGGTAAAACATCAAAATTAATGAAAATGCCTCCGAAACGTCGTGATTTTTTGTTTTATTTTATTTTCATTTTTCGGTAAAGTCACGTAGGTAAAACATCAAAATTAATGAAAATGCCTCCGAAACGTCGTGATTTTTTGTTTTATTTTATTTTCATTTTTCGGTAAAGTCACGTAGGTAAAACATCAAAATTAATGAAAATGCCTCCGAAACGTCGTGATTTTTTGTTTTATTTTATTTTCATTTTTCGGTAAAGTCACGTAGGTAAAACATCAAAATTAATGAAAATGCCTCCGAAACGTCGTGATTTTTTGTTTTATTTTATTTTCATTTTTCGGTAAAGTCACGTAGGTAAAACATCAAAATTAATGAAAATGCCTCCGAAACGTGATTTTTTGTTTTATTTTATTTTCATTTTTCGGTAAAGTCACGTAGGTAAAACATCAAAATTAATGAAAATGCCTCCGAAACGTGATTTTTTGTTTTATTTTATTTTCATTTTTCGGTAAAGTCACGTAGGTAAAACATCAAAATTAATGAAAATGCCTCCGAAACGTCGTGATTTTTTGTTTTATTTTATTTTCATTTTTCGGTAAAGTCACGTAGGTAAAACATCAAAATTAATGAAAATGCCTCCGAAACGTCGTGATTTTTTGTTTTATTTTATTTTCATTTTTCGGTAAAGTCACGTAGGTAAAACATCAAAATTAATGAAAATGCCTCCGAAACGTCGTGATTTTTTGTTTTATTTTATTTTCATTTTTCGGTAAAGTCACGTAGGTAAAACATCAAAATTAATGAAAACGCCTCCGAAACGTCGTGATTTTTTTATTTTATTTTATTTTCATTAATTTTGATGTTTTACCTACGTGACTTTACCGGAAATAACCTAAGAATATGATCTCAACCCTCACCTAAGATGGCCGCCGTCAGCTGACCCGGATGAGGGATGACGTCACACGGCGCGCAGCAGCAGAGAGAGATCACTGCGCGCGGTGAAGAGGCGACGTGGGTGATGAGGTTTGTAGTTCCCCCCCATCTCTCTCGCTTTCTCACTCTCCTCGACTGATTTGAACCGCGATTTTCGACGTGCCGCTCTTATACGTCAGTGTTTCCCCCGACAGCGTTTCAAAACATCGTGTTTTTTTATTTTGAAATTCAACAAAACCACCACTCACCCACCCATCCCACCACATCGTTACATTGAAGTCAGTCAACGTTGTCGTCTTTTGCGTGATCGGCTCTCTCCCCGTGCTTGCTGTTAACCCAACACGTAGTTCTCCTGCTTCTGGAGAGACAAAGGCGGCCGGGTGCGTGGAGTTTAGCACCCAACAAACCAACCAAACAGCCCTCGTGTGACATGCCTCTTGGTGATTTGCTTACACGCGGGAATTCATCGTTGTGTGTACGCGATTCGTGCGTTTCGTGTTGATTGTTTAGCGAAGTTTGGCTTGGTTCGATTGCCCCAGGTTCTGGGCTTCCCCTCTAGGTAGACTCGGACTCAAATGTGTAGTTAAAACATCCGTCACCGGGGAGACAAAGGCGGCCGGGTGTGGTGTGTGTCTTTATAGCTGCTGCTGTTGCTACTCGCTAATAGAGCCTGCATCAACAAGTTTGTTAAATCATAATTAGAGGGTTTTTTTGTTGAGTTAGATCGTGTAAATATATAAATGTTGTGTCGTGAAAACCCGCCACCACCCGACACGGCCAACTAGTGAGGGTTGTCACGTAAACAACGTGACCAATTCGTTACTAGTACAGCACTAGTGTGTAGTGTAGTGTATAGTGTAGTGTATAGTAGTGTATAGTGTAGTCTATGTGCATAACGTAGTGTAGTGTAGCGTATATTGTAGTAGTGTAGTGTATAGTGTAGTAGTGTATAGTGTGGTGTATTGTAGTGTAGTATATAGTGTAGTAGTGTAGTGTATAGTAGTGTAGTGTATACTGTAGTGTATAGTGTAGTAGTGTATAGTAGTATAGTGTAGTTGTGTTGTGTAGTGTATAGTGTAGTAGTATATAGTGTAGTATATACTGTAGTAGTGTAGTGTAATAGTGTAGTGTTGTGTAGTGTATAGTGTAGTATCTAGTGTAGTGTATAGTGTAGTGCATAGTGTAGTGCATAGTGTAGTGTATAGTAGTATAGTGTAGTGTATAGTGTAGTAGTATATAGTGTCATATATACTGTGGTAGTGTAGTGTATAGTGTAGTATCTAGAGTAGTGTATAGTGTACTAGTACAGCACACCGGTGTGTTGGAGAGCCAAGCCACAACATTTACAATCTGAGTACGACGTTTCGCCAGTAATTACAACCAGCTTCATCAGGCGACAGCCAGATCTGTTTACGTGACACAACACTTACTAGTTGGCTGTGTCGGGTGGTGGTGGTGGGTTTTAACCAAGGTCGTAATTATAATAAATATTGGGGGTGGGACATCCCCCCCCCCCAATATTCAAATATGCTCAAAATGTCCCCGCCAATATATTGCTATAAAATAGATTTCTGTTTGTATGATTGTGGTTATGGTTATACTTTATTAATCCCTAATCGCTGCCATTACATACAATGAAACAAGAAAAGGTAAAAAAGAAAAAACAGCAATGTAATACAATACGCTATTAGACATTATTGTAAAAAAAAGTCCGTCCTATGTGTTAGTTAATTTTTTATATTTTAGGTAGGAAATGGCAGGAAATTCGTTTTCAAATTGAGATATTTTTTTTCTTGGGGAGGTACCCCCAGACCCCCTGAAAGATTTGGTCCCCCCCAAATGTTGACTACATGACTAGAGCCTTGGTTTTAATTACATATTTACCCGATCAAACCCAAACAACCTCATGTATGATAATGGTCGCGAAAGCCTACGTGTTAAGTCTGTTAAAGACGATACTGGGGATCTTTGCTTTGCATGGCACAGTAAGGGGGGCACAGGTGGTGGTGCATCGGCTGGGTCATCTCAGTCGACCCACGGCACCTGCTGGGTCTGCCCCGTGACCTTCTGCCAGCGGGCGTTCGACACTTCACGTGGCCTCAACGTGCACCTAGCCTGGCACAAGCGCCGTAGGAGACGTCACCGCCACTTAGTGACGAGTGGCGGTTGTCGTTATGTGTGTGTGTGTGGAGTATAACGTCTACATGATTTGTCGTAGATTTGTGGGTCCGATCGCGGAAGTCAAATCCGTGTCGTGCAACCCTCCTAACACCCAACACGGCCCCTTAATGAAGTTGCTATAATAAGGTTTTTGTTGTTGGGTTACATCGCGTCAATATCAATGTGTCGTGTTGAACCCCCCACCACCCGACACAGCCCGACACAGCCACTTAAGTAGGCCTCGGCAAGGTAGGGTAATTTACCCCTTTTACCGGGTAAAAGGGGTAAAGGTGTCGACATGCCAAGGGGTAAGGTAGAGGGTAGGGTAAAGGTAGCGCCAAGTATTACCCGGTAAATACCTTGCTTACCGCTCGCTAAAAGCTCCGTGGCGCAGTCCGTGGCCTCCATTTAAAATTGGAATCATCGAGAGTATTCTATATGAATAAAGCGCTCCACCTAGCATTTACCTGTTATAAACCTTTTTCATGTGTAGTAGTACTCCAGTATTTACCCTGTAATCAAGTAATTTTTATGGGGTAAGGCTAAAAGGTAGGGTGAATGTAGGCTCGTTGCTTTTGATCTTTTTACCTTGCTCAAGGGTAAAAGGTAAGGATAGAGTGATTGTATTGTGAAGTAAAAGGTAGGGTAAAGGTAGGCTCGTTTTTACCGCTTACCTTGCTGAGGCCTACAGTTAAGTAAGGTTTGCCGTATAAACACAACGTGCCAATTAGTTACTGCTTCAACACACCGGTGTGTTGGAGAGTAAACCCAACATCATTTACACATCGAGGATGGTACTGTGCATCACTTCTTCAGCGCCACCGGTAATGCTGCTGGAGAGTGATCCACAACACACATTTAACAATTGTGGGGAGTGGACAGCTATCATCAATCGGATAAATTTCGATTTAAAGCTTTCGTGACTGCAGGGATTCATCTTCTTGGTTCTTTCGGTAAAGTCACGTAGAATGGAAATAATAAATTAATAAAAATAAAACATTTAATACAATTCTCACGACGTTTCGGCCACAACGCAAGCAGCCGTCCTCAGGTGAAGAACAGGGCTGTCGGAAAGACAGCATCTGAGTGAATGAACACTACGAAGTCTGAATGAATGAACACCACCAAGCTTGGTGTTCATTCATTCAGACGCTGTCTTTCCGACAGCCCTGTTCTTCACCTGAGGACGGCTGCTTGCGTTGTGGCCGAAACATCGTGAGAATTGTACTTGATTATGTTAGATCTTAATTATTTTATTATTTCCCTTCTACGTGACTTTACCGAAAGAACCAAGAAGATCAATCGGATAGTTTCCAGATTGTTCGCGATGGTGACAACAGGTTCTACACGAGCTCGTAGCGTACGGGATTTGCCCAAGAATAAAAAAACGAATCGTAATGTTAATCGCGAGATCCTTGCACGTTTAATGCGTGTGGGTGCGCTGAGTGGACTTGCCGATGACTGGTACCGGCGGTGTCAAGATCGTTCTCTGTGGAGGAGGCTCGTGAAGGACGCTGCTGGCCATTTGGTGGCAATTGTTCGCCAGCAACAACGGAGAGCAGAGGAGCGACGCTCACAACAACGAGCAGAGCGCCGGGCGGTTAAAACGCAGAAAGTTGGCACAGTGGGGAGCACAGGTGGTGCATTGGGCCAGTCATCTCAGTCAGTCAACTCATGGCACCTGGGTCTGTTCCGTAACTTGCCAGCGGGCCTTCGACACGTGATGGCCTCAAAGTGCACCTAGCATGGCACAAGCGCCGTGGTGATGTCACCGCCACTTAGTGGTGAACGGCGGTTGTTGTTTGTTGCTGCTGCTGTAACTGTGTAACTCTCTCGCTGTTGCAGGAGGTGAGTGATGGAGGACAGCAGGAAGAGGAGGGCTGCTTTGGGTGAGCTCTTGCCAAAACACCATCGGGGACTTTCTATTATTATAATACAGGCATTTTTCGATTTGAAGCTTTCGTGACTGCAGGGATTCATCTTCTTGGTTCTTTCGGTAAAGTCACGTAGAAGGGAAGTAATAAAATAATAAAAATAAACATAAAATAATTCTCACGACGTTTCGGCCACAACGCAAGCAGCCGTCCTCAGGTGAAGAACATGTCTGTCGATAAGACAGAGTCTTATCAACAGACCTGTTCTTCACCTAAGACAGAGTCTTATCGACAGACATGTTCTTCACCTAAGACAGAGTCTTATCGACAGACATGTTCTTCACCTGAGGACGACTCTGTCTTATCGACAGACATGTTCTTCACCTGAGGACGGCTGCTTGCGTTGTGGCCGAAACGTCGTAAGAATTATTTTATTATGTTTTATTTTTATTATTTTATTACTTTCCTTCTACGTGACTTTACCGAAAGGACCAAGAAGATAATACAGGCAGTCTCCCGACTTACGGACATACACACTTGTGGACATCCGCACTTATGAACGTCTGTACTCATGAACGAGCTTCCACAACACATTTATTCTTTCAACCATTCGACCTGCGAACATAAACTCGCACTTGCGAACTGAACTGCGGAACTATTTACAGCGTCACGTGCAAATGTACAATATTTCTTATTTATGAATTAAAACAAAGCTTCCCTTTCTATTGTTGACCGTACGTGCGTTTAAACCCAGTGCATTACTGCGTTCCGAAGGTGGGGGTGTAACTAATTGTAGTGCAATAATGGGTGTTGCTGCGAGGTGTTACTGCCCACCAATTGAATTGAATTAAATGATGATGTCACCCTGCTGCTGCTGCTGCTCTATTTAAGACCGGGACCAACAGGAGAGCTTCACCATTCTTGCCCGATGAAGCTGATTATAATTATCAGCGAAACATCGTACTACTCACATTTTAAAATGCTGTTGATTCTCTCTTGTGTACTATTTTGTCCTTTGAAAAACGTGACACATTTTTTACTGTTTGGCCGTGTCGGGTGGTGGAGGGTTACAACACGTTTATAAATAACGCGATCTGACCCAAAAAAACCTATATTATGACTGCCCACCAAGTCGTGAGCGGTGATGATCTGAAGGGAAAATAAAAATAGCACGGGGCAAAATTTCGATCGTGTATTTTTAAATCCTTTATATTAAGTTCACTTGCGCGCTTGCTTGCTTGCTTACGACCGTGCAAATCTTTCGGTCGTTTTTTAACCCACTTCCCGTGATCCAATCGAGCTGACATTTTCCACACAGACTCGTTGTGCGTGACAATTAATGTTCGTGAAATTTTTTTTCCAAAATTGTACACTTTTTAGGACAAAAAAATAATATTTAATCACCAATTGCTTAATGGTGCAATGCAGTCATCTGACCCACAGGTGGCAGCCATCTCAAGCCAGAGGACGAGAGGACTAGCCGCCACGCATATGAAGGATTTATAGTGAAAAACGTTGTTTTTACGGGTTATACTTGTTTTTATTCCTGCTCAGAGGGAGATCCACAGAAGAAGAAGAGACATGGCAAAGAGAAGAAGCTGAAGAATGACAAAGCGGAGGAAACAGAAACTCGCCAGAACGGAGAGACGAGCCCGGGGGATGCAGGTGACCTCTACATCACTACCCCGTAACCTCTCGCCCCTCCAGAGACGGACAAAGATCCCCCGTGTAGCCTGTAACTGAATGTTTGGGACAAGTGCTGTTCGCGAGTAGCAGCGCCTATTCAGGCAGGCACGCGAGCGGGTGGGTGGCAGAGGTCGCAACCGGGTACCCGATACCCGTACCCTACCCGATACCCGGCTACCCGTACCCAGCCAGGTACGGGTACGGGTACCCGTTTGCGACCCTGGTGCGGCCAGGTACGGGTACGGGTAGGCCGTGAGTCACTGGTGAGTCACCGTTTGTCACTCATTTCGGGTAGGGTACGGGTAGGGAACGAGTACCCGTACCCAGCCGGGTACGGGTACCCGTTTGCGATCCTGGTACGGGTACGGGTAAGGAATCAAAACCCGTTTGCGACCTCTGGTGGATGGCCAGGACCACACCCGACAACCCTTGCCTCCCTAGTGGCGATGTTTACACATCGCACCAGGTACTCGTTTTGAGGCTCGGTCAACCGAGGTGAGGCTCAGGACCGGTTGAGATAATCGTCGGCGCGTGTTGGTGGCCGTGAGCAGGAATCGAACTCGGGTCGCTTGGTTCGTAGAGCAGTCCACCAACCCCTGCGCCACCGGCTCCCAACCTTTCCACACTCCTCACCACACTTGCCGACTGGGCACGTCCGCGGAGCGGTGAAGCAATTGGACAGTGCGCCGATCGTCCGAAGCAGAGGTCGCAAACGGGTTTTGATTCCTTACCCGTACCCGGCCGCACCAGGATCGCAAATGGGTGCCCGTACCCGTACCCGGCCGGGTACGGGTACTCGTTCCTTACCCGTACCCGTACCCTACCCGAAATGAGTGACAAACGGTTACTCACCAGTGACTCACGGCCTACCCGTACCCGGCTGCACCAGGGTCGCAAACGGCTACCCGTACCCATACCCGGCCGGGAACGGGTACCCGTTCCCTACCCGTACCTGTACCCTACCAGAAATGAGTGACAAACGGTGACTCACCAGTGACTCACGGCCTACCCGTACCCGTACCCGGCCGCACCAGGGTCGCAAACGGCTACCTGTACCCGTACCCGGCCGGGTACGGGTACCCGTTCCCTACCCGTACCCTACCCGAAATGAGTGACAAACGGTTACTCACCAGTGACTCACGGCCTACCCGTACCCGTACCCGGCTGCACCAGGGTCGCAAACGGCTACCCGTACCCGTACCTGGCCGGGTACGGGTAGCCGGGTATCGGGTAGGGTACGGGTATCGGGTACCCGGTTGCGACCTCTGGTCCGAAGGGCCAAGGAACTAAGAAGACCTCAGAGACGAGGCATAGGATGATGACTCTCCCCAATGCTGATCAAATGACGTATCACGCCTCGAGGTTGCGAATTGATTTAATATTACGGAATTCCCTCGTTATGCGCGAGGGATACATTCCGGAGATGCTCGTGTATAGCAAATTTCGCGGGTAATGATATTTGAATGAATTACCTTGAATGCATAAATAATCTTTCTCGCTCATTACTTTTTTTCATCACTTTATCTCGTCACTCTCTCTCCAGATGCGATTCGCGGATAGCCAAAATCGCGGGTAGTAAGTTAGCAAATAACGTGGGAATATTGTAATTTATAAATAATATAATTATTCGCCTCTCTTGTACCGTTTCATCTTCTTGGTTCTTTCGGTAAAGTCACGTAGAAGAGAAATAATAAAAATAAAACATAATAAAATAATTCTCACGACGTTTCGGCCACAACGCAAGCAGCCGTCCTCAGGTGAAGAACATTTCCCTTCTACGTGACTTTACCGAAAGAACCAAGAAGATGAATCCCTGCAGTCACGAAAGTTTTGAATCGAAATTTCTACCGTTTCGTTTGCATTGCTTATTTTATTTCCCCGCCTTGTGTGTACAGTGTTTTATTGGCTCTGTCAGCCTGAACGTAACGGCGGCAGCGGCTCCACGTCCATAGAGAATTTCACGACTGATTGATTCTTTCTAGATTTGAAGCTTTCGTGACCGCAAGGATTCATACTCTTAGGTTTTTTCGGTAAAGTCACGTAGGTAAAAAATACAATTAAAAGTTACTAAAAGTAATACTGGAAATAAAATAATAAATCACGGCGTTTCGGAGGCAACACAAGTCTCCGTCATCAGGTGGGACCGTCACAGCTAAAATTACTGCATCAAGTGTGATTGATTCTCACGAAGCGCCGTTCGGGGTGCGTGCGTTGAGATGATGATCGTTGCAATCGTTGAATCTCTCGACGTAGCTGGGGCCTACGTCAGGGGTGGCAACGCCTACGGCCCATCGCCTTATGGCGCACGGCCACACAAGGTCGACCACTTCGAAACGGCCCGCAAATAATATTCATCCCTCACTGCCGGCATCTTAGCCCCACTGATCGGGTACTAGAGGGGATGGTGTGATATCGATCGGGTGGCAAGACTTGTTTGATATTTTTAGCGCGCCTGGTCACTTCCGTTATGGGTGCCACGGTGACTAGGAGATGTTAACTCCCTCGCCTGGTGTACAGGAGGTCGTGGGTTTGATCCCAACCCTGACGCCTGCAGCTGTATATTTGGAGTTTGCGTGTCTCTCTCTCTCATCATCATCACGGTGGCTAGGAGATGTTAACTCCCTCGCCTGGTGTACAGGAAGTCGTGGGTTCGATCCCGACCTTAATATTTGGAGTTTGCATGTTCTCCCCGTGGTCGCGTGGATTTTTCTCCGGGTCCTCCAGTTTAGAATCAATGTGTGTTATTGGAGCATTTGCCTGCGATAAATAGATCCACAGAAGAAGAAGAGAGATGGCAAAGAGAAGAATCGGAATAAAGCGGAGGTGACGGAGACTTGCAGGAATGGGGATGAGAGAGCATCTGTGAGCCCAGGGGATGCAGGTGACCTCCACATCACTACCCCGTGACCTCTACATCACTACCCCGTGACCTCCACATCACTACCCCGTGACCTCCACATCACTACCCCCTGACCTCCACATCACTACCCCGTGACCTCTACATCACTACCCCGTGGCCTCTACATCACTACCCCGTGACCTCCACATCACTACCCCGTGACCTCCACATCACTACCCCCTGACCTCTACATCACTACCCCGTGACCTCTACATCACTACCCCGTGACCTCTACATCACTACCCCGTGACCTCTACATCACTACCCCGTGGCCTCCACATCACTACCCCGTGACCTCCACATCACTACCCCGTGACCTCCACATCACTACCCCGTGACCTCTACATCACTACCCCGTGACCTCCACATCACTACCCCGTGACCTCTACATCACTACCCCGTGACCTCTACATCACTACCCCGTGACCTCCACATCACTACCCCGTGACCTCTACATCACTACCCCGTGACCTCTACATCACTACCCCGTGACCTCTACATCACTACCCCGTGACCTCCACATCACTACCCCGTGACCTCCACATCACTACCCCGTGACCTCCACATCACTACCCCGTGACCTCCACATCACTACCCCGTGACCTCCACATCACTACCCCGTGACCTCCACATCACTACCCCGTGACCTCCACATCACTACCCCGTGACCTCCACATCACTACCCCGTGACCTCCACATCACTACCCCGTGACCTCCACATCACTACCCCGTGACCTCCACATCACTACCCCGTGACCTCCACGTCACTACCCCGTGACCTCCACATCACTACCCCGTGACCTCTACATCACTACCCCGTGACCTCCACATCACTACCCCGTGACCTCCACATCACTACCCCGTGACCTCCACATCACTACCCCGTGACCTCCACATCACTACCCCGTGACCTCCACATCACTACCCCGTGACCTCCAGATCACTACCCCGTGACCTCCACATCACTACCCCGTGACCTCCACATCACTACCCCGTGACCTCCACGTCACTACCCCGTGACCTCTACATCACTACCCCGTGACCTCTACATCACTACCCCGTGACCTCTACATCACTACCCCACAACCTCTCACCCTTTCGGAGACGGACAAAGATCCCCCGTGTAGCCTGTAACAGACTGTTGGGTGAAAGTGTTGTTAGTGAATAGCAGCGCCTGCGAGTGAGTGAGTGAGAGAGCGAGTGAGCGAGTGAGAGAGCGAGTGAGAGAGCGAGAGAGCGAGTGAGAGAGCGAGTGAGTGAATGAGTAAACTAGTGAGTGAATGAGTGAGTGAGCGAGCGAGTGAATGAGTAAACTAGTGAGTGAATGAGTGAACGAGTCTATGAGCAAATGAACGGGTGAGTGAGCGGGTGAGTGAGCGGGCGAGCGAGTGAATGGGCGAGTGAGCGAGTGAGTGAACGAGTAAGTGAGCGTGTGAATGATGTATTTTCACATGATGGTGCCACTTCGTTGAGCCATCATTGGTGATGGCCAGGTCGCTTCAGTGGGTGAAATACAAAATAGGGTCATACTCTTTGTTTTTTTTTTTGTAAAGTCACGTAGGTAAAAAATAAAATAAGTTAAAAATGAAAACAACTAAATTGTTTCGTTTTTGTGATTTTATTTAGTTGTTTAAATTTTTAATTTATTTCATTTTCTACCTACGTGACTTTACCTAAAAAACCAGAGTATGGACCCTTGCAGACACGAAAACTTCAAATCTAGAAAAAAAAATCGGTTCAATCGTAATACCCACGTACACGCTTGCGTAATCGTTTGCTCTACGTGCTTGCGTCGTTCATGTGTGGGGACCCCCTTCCAGAGGTCGCAAACGGGTTTTGATTCCTTACCCGTACCCGTACCCGGCCGCACCAGGGTCGCAAACGGGTACCCGTACCCGTACCCTACCCGATACCCGTCTACCCGTACCCGGCCGGGTATCGGGTAGGGTACGGGTATCGGGTACCCGATTGCGACCTCTGGGATGAAGCCTTGTTGCAGGCGCGGGTGGGTTGATTCTAAGAACTTGAATTGTGAGAAGAGACAAGACGTTGGGAAATGAGTGACAAACGGTTACTCACCAGTGACTCACGGTCTACCCGTACCCGGCCGCACCAGGGTCACAAACGGCTACTCGTACCCGGCCGGGTACGAGTAGCTGGGTATCGGGTAGGGTACGGGTATCGGGTACCCGGTTGCGGCCTCTGCCCCCTTCCAAAGGTGTTAAAGAAATCCCCTCTCTCCCCCACTGACGTCCACCCTTGCGTCCCTCCCCCCGTGACTGCCCGTCGTCCAGGGCGGGCCTACACGGTGAGCCTCGCCCTGCCCGGCTCCATCCTGGAGAACGCGCAGTCGGCCGAGCTGCGCTCGTACCTGGCGGGGCAGGTGGCTCGTGCCCTCACCATCTTCGCCGTCGACGAGGTGGTGGTGTTCGACGAGCAGGGCGCCGACCGCAAGTAGGAAAATCGTGGTCACACTCGATTTAAAGCTTTTGTGACTGCAGGGATTCATCTTCTTGGTTCTTTCGGTAAAGTCACGTAGAAGGAAAGAAATAAAATATTAAAAATAAAACATAATAAAATAATTCTCACTGAGAATTATTTTATTATGTTTTATTTTCATTATTTTATTATTTCCCTTCTACGTGACTTTACCGAAAGAACCAAGAAGATGAATTTCGATTTAAAGCTTTCGTGACTGCAGGGATCATTTTCTTGGTTCTTTCGGTAAAGTCACGTAGAATGTAAATAATAAAATAATAAAAAAGAAAGTTTATGTTTATTTTTATTTTATTATGTTGTATTTTTATTATTTAATTATTTCCATTCTACGTGACTTTACCGAAAGAATCAAGAAGGTGGTAACACTCCGTCGGAATCGTTTAACTGTCCTGGAGAAATAGGAGGAAGCTGTGAAGCGCTTTTTCGCAGAGGTTCAGAAAGTTATGTACGTGTGTGTTGAGTAGTTCCGACGGACGTACTCGGAGTCGGAGGTAAGTTAGGGGCTTCCGCCAGGGTTTATTAGAGCTGTTACAATATTACACAGAAGGGTACACAACTCCCAGGGGCTAGGGGTCCTACTCTGAGTCCGGGTCCCTGCCGGCTAGCTCCGGTCTCTCTCTCTCGTGTCGGATCGGGGACTCTGCCGACTCCACCGAGCGGAGAGAGAAGCACCTCTACGGCTACCACCGGCTTCTCCCCAGACTCCCTATTTGATCCCTCTCTCTATCCCTAGTTCCCTCTTCACCCTGTTTACTCTACCCGTTCCCACAGTGACCCCGCTTATGTCACGGGGTATCCCTTAAGTACCCTAGGAGACGTGACGTCATCGCACTGAACGGCACACCTGACGTCACGTCCCCATTTTACTCCTCTACATGTGTATGTTGGAACTTTTTTGCGCACACCGTACGTAGCCAACCGTGCTAAGCATGTGCAGTGGACACTTGGGGGCTAACCTGCCCCATGGATCGTGACGACGATGCAAGAGTAGACCTGGGGCATTCGCCTGCTGCCAGTAGTAGAGACGAAAAGGTCAGTCTGGTAGACCAAGTCTTCGAGATCAGAATCAGAATATTTATTAATACTGGAAGAGGAATCCGATGAGCTATGAAGCTATTTTTCCCACAGATGTCCAGGAGGTTCCGATGAGAACGTTACAACAACAACAACAAACAGTACAAAAATACGATAGGAGTGTATAGGAAAGGTAGAGACATCACTTACAAATAAAACTAAATAATTGTTTATCTTACCAGGTAAAGCCGACTGAGGTATTGACTTATTTTGCAGAAGCGACCTGGCCACAAATGATAGCTCAACAAAGTGGCTTATCACGTGGAGCTTTATAGCAGCAAAATAGTCTAAATAAGCTCAATGCGTGTTTCTAGATACTCTACTCTGGCTACGGTCTGGAACTCGCCCTCACAAGGTCGTAGAGCCGGGAGTTTCAGAGTCCCACCACTGGCTCTCACAGCGTCCCAGGGTCCTCAGATGGCTGGTCTTGGGTCTTGAGCTACGACTGGGCCCTGATCGTCCAGGGAGCTCCCCTTTTATGCCTAGTCCCCAACGAGGGGTGGGGCCGTGTGCGCTCCCAGATATCCCACAGAGCACACACAGCCCCCCCCCGTTGGTGGCGCCAAGCGGCTTAAAGCGCCTGGCCCGCCCAGAGTCCCAGAGGCCCCAGCAGCCCCTCCCTTCTTATGTCACTACAGTAGTATCAGCGATGGAAGACTCCAACGTCGCCCGTCTTCCTGTCCGTGCCGCTTCGCAGGAGCGCCGAGGATGAGTCTCCCGGTGCCGGGAAGCACGGTTACGGCAGCGTGCAGCTCGCACGGATCCTGCAGTATCTCGAGTGCCCACAGTACGTCTCCACTCACTTGCCGCTGCTACTTCTACAAGCTGTGCACCATTCGCATTTAACTGTCTGCATGCTATCTGATGGACTCACCCACTAACTCTCCCACTCATCCACCCAGCCACTCGTCCACCCACCCACTCGTCCACCCACCCACTCGTCCACCCACCCACCTACTTGCCCACCCATCCACCCACCCACCTCGCCCACCCACTTCGCCCACCCACTCACCCCGACCACCCACCCACCCACTCATCCACCCAACCACTCACCCACTTGTCCACCCACCCACCTACTCGCCCACCCACTCACCCACCCACTCGCCTACCCACTTACCCACCCACTCACCCACACATGATGTATGCGCCGGTCTCCATTGTCATCTCATCACTTTACCTGATCACTTACTTTCTCTCTCTATGCAGCCCCGTACTAGTTCCAGATACGATTTGCGGATAGCCAAAATAGCGGATAGCCAAGTTGGTGAATAACGAGGCATTATATGTTAACACCACTTCTGTGTTTACGTGACCATTCACATCCCAAGATATTTGCCACGTGCTCATTACGAATGGAAACCGGACGTCCTCTGTGCGTTCCCGAACCTTCACAAACTCCGTACACGTCGTGCTGTGTTTTGCAGGTACCTTCGGAAAGCTTTCTTCCCAAAGCACAAGGACCTCCAGTACGCAGGTGGGACACTGGGAGCTTTAGACAATGGGAGCTTTAGACAATGGGAGCTTTAGACAATGAGAGCTTTAGACAATGGGAGCTTTAGACAATGGGAGCTTTAGACAATGGGAGCTTTAGACAATGGGAGCTTTAGACAATGGGAGCTTTAGACACTGGGAGCTTTAGACACTGGGCGCTTTAGACACTTGGAGCTTTAGACAATGGGAGCTTTAGACACTGGGAGCTTTAGACACTGGGCGCTTTAGACACTTGGAGCTTTAGACAATGGGAGCTTTAGACAATGGGAGCTTTAGACAATGGGAGCCTTAGACAAAGGGAGCTTTAGACAATGGGAGCTTTAGACACTGGGAGCTTTAGACAATGGGAGATTTAGACAATGGGAGCTTCAGACAATGGGAGCTTTAGACACTGGGAGCTTTAGACAATAAGGAGCTTTAGACACTGGGAGCTTTAGACAATGGGAGCTTTAGACACTGAGAGCCTTAGACACTGGGAGCTTTAGACAATGGGAGCTTTAGACACTGGGAGCTTTAGACACTGAGAGCCTTAGACACTGGGAGCTTTAGACAATGGGAGCTTTAGACAATGGGAGCTTTAGACACTGAGAGCCTTAGACACTGGGAGCTTTAGACAATGGGAGCTTTAGACAATGGGAGCTTTAGACAATGGGAGCTTTAGACAATGGGAGCTTTAGACAATGGGAGCTTTAGACACTGGGCGCTTTAGATACTTGGAGCTTTAGACAATGGGAGCTTTAGACAATGGGAGCTTTAGACAATGGGAGCCTTAGACAATGGGAGCTTTAGACAATGAGAGCTTTAGACAATGGGAGCCTTAGACAATGGGAGCTTTAGACACTGAGAGCCTTAGACACTGGGAGCTTTAGACAATGGGAGCTTTAGACAATGGGAGCTTTAGACAATGGGAGCCTTAGACAATGGGAGCCTTAGACAATGGGAGCTTTAGACAATGGGAGCTTTAGACAATGGGAGCCTTAGACAATGGGAACCTTAGACAATGGGAGCCTTAGACAATGGGAGCTTTAGACACTGGGAGCCTTAGACAATGGGAGCTTTAGACAATGGGAGCTTTAGACAATAGGAGCCTTAGACAATGGGAGCTTTAGACAATGGGAGCTTTAGACAATGGAAGCTTTAGACAATGGGAGCTCTCTATGGGGAGCGGTAGCGTGGTGGTTAGCCCACTGCGCTACGAACCCGGCCGGCCGAATTCGATTCCCGCTCGCAGTCAACACCGGTGACGATGATCTGACCGGGTCCTGCGGCTACTCTAGGTCGACTCGGCCTCAAATAATGAGTACCTGGTGCGGTGTGTGATAAACATCGCCACTCGAGCGTGGTGGTGGCCACCCACCCCCTCGTGTGCCGTGCCAGCTTTCATAGGTACGTGCTAACAGCACTTACCCTAGCAGTCTGTTAAGGCTATAAAGGGGATATTTGGCTATAGACAACACGTTACCTTTTTGTTGGTGACAGCACAAAGATAAATGTACTTGACAAAAGACAACAAAAAAAAGAATGTAAATGTTGTGGTTTCACGCTTCAACACACCGGTGGGGCTAAAGCAGCGAACTATTTTGTCTTTTGTCAACGTGACACTTTCTTACTGATTGGCCGTGTCGGGTGGTGGAGGGTTATGACACATTTATAAATAACGCCATCTAAACCCAAAAACGTTGATTATGAATAATATTGGTTGCGAAAGCCTACGTATACATGTACTTACTAACTAATTTTTTATTTTACCAGGTAAGGCCCCACTGAGCTATGTAGCTCTTTTCAGAAGCGACCTGGCCACACATGATAGCTCAACCAAGTGGCTTACCATCATGTGGAAATGTATGATGAACGTTTTTGGGTTAGATCGCGTTGTTTACAAATCTGTCGTAACCCAAAGATGTTGATTATGGAAATTTATAGCAGCCGAATACTCTAAACCAACGGTTCTTAACCTTTGTTGCAATATCTGTCTCTGGTGTGGACCAATCAGTTTCAAAGACAATGCATAAATGATCAGAGTTGTTTTTTGTTTGAATTTGACTGCAAATATTGTGGTTAATGTAAGCATGATTCCTTGCAAAAGGTGTCAGTATTGTTGCCAGAAAAAAGGGGGAAAACCCTATTAGTATATTTTGCTGCAACTTGTTTCATGTAAATAACTACATAGGGTTTGATGAAACAAAGTCGTTGTGCTTACATGCCCATGCTTAATTTGTGTTTTCAATGATTTACCTTCTGAAACAATCTGGCCACTGTTTCGCACCCCCAGAAAGGGAATCTTGTACCCCCCAGAGGGTGCAGCGTGCACCCCAGGTTAAGAACCACTGCTCTAAACGTACGTTGATTCTAAATGCGGAAGGGAAAAAGAAACGGAGGTAGCTGGAGAAATTACTTCGTTGGTTTGCGCCGAAGCCAACAGACTCCTTTACAAGGCAGGGTTCATGGTCTCCTACGGCTCGAACACTCGCAACACACACAAAGACCCCCCACCCCGTATAGACTTTAACAGGCGGCTGGTGTCGCATGTTGTCTCTCGAAGCAACTCGCTTGTCCGTACCGCGAGATCGCCGTGTGGCAGTGGCTTGAGACGGCGGTATTGGGGGAGGGGGGGAGGTAACCTCCGGACTGCACGCCACACGACGCCCATTCTTTCCCCCCCCCAGTGGCAAAAGAGACGCGGTGATAGTTAATGATAACAATGTCACCTTGTAACGCCGCCGCCACCACGCGGTATCCGTTCGCTCTTCGCACGAGGAGGAACCAAAGACGAGTATGGGAGAGAGCGGCCACGCCATGAGCCGGCGTCAACAATTGCCCAAGCTTCGCGGTCCCCTCTGTATGAAGGCATTATCGTCTAATGGGTGATTACACGTGTGGGAGGAAACCCACGCGAGTGAGGGGGAAACGTTCGATCCCCGTACAGACGGAACAGGTGGGTTCCAGGTTTTTGCCGGGTACCGCCTTCTGGCAGAACCAGGGGTACGGACTCCTCCTCGACGCCCACCCACGGTTAGAGAGGGAGTTTCCCAACATCTGTGCGGTGGTCCACAAACCCCTCGCTGCTGCCGCCGCTGCCTGCACGCGGCGCTGGGTTACAGGCCACGCCGCTAGCTTGGCTACCGACGCCGCCGCCCGGCTAATGCCTGCCTAATGCCTGCCTTGTGCCGCACCGCGGCCTGCACCTGCCTGTGACTGCCTGTGACTGCCTGTGACTGCCTGCGGCTGCCTGTGACTGCCTGTGACTGCCTGCGGCTGCCTAGGACTGCTGAACCCCGTGGACAGCCCTCACCACATGCGTCGTGACGAGGAGAGCCCCTACCGCGAGGGAGTCGTGCTGGAGCATCGCGGAGCGCCCGGGGCCAGCGCCAGCGCCAACTGCGGCCTCTACAAGGCAAGGGGGGGGGGGGGTGGTCACTGCTCGTCCATCCATAGCTCCCGCCACTCGCACCCGAGGCAGCGACGGGAAGCCACTGGAGCTATCTGGATGGGTGGTGGTGATGGATGGATGGTGGTGATGGATGGGTGGTGGTGGAGGGTGGTGGGTGGTGGTGGTGGGTGGTGGGTGGTGGTGGTGGGTGGTGGTGGTGGTGGTGGGTGATGGGTGGTGGTAGATGGATGGTGGTGGTGGATGGGTGGTGGTGATGGATGGTGGTGGATGATGGGTGGTGGGTGATGGGTGGTGGTGGGTGGTGGTGGATGGTGATGGATGGTGGTGGATGGTGGTGGATAGTGGTGGATGGGTGATGGTGGGTGATGGGTGGTGGTGATGGATGGGTAGTGGTGGGTGGTGGTGGGTGATGGGTGGTGGTGGGTGATGGGTGATGGTGATGGATGGGTAGTGGTGGATGGGTGGTGGTGGGTGATGGGTGGTAGTGGGTGATGGGTGGTGGTGATGGATGGGTAGTGGTGGGTGGTGTGCGTTTATTTTGTTGTCCTCCCCCCAGCGCGCCTTCCGATTAGCACAGTTGGCTACGTACGGTGCGAAAGAAGTTTAACATACATACACAGACAAAGATCCCCCATGTAGCCTTTAACAAGTCCTGATCGCGACCACCTCAAAAGCCCCGTACAACACAACACCTTTGTTCTCCTCCCGGGTGATGTTTATTCACTGCACCGAGTGATTATTTAAGGCTGAGTGAACCTAGGAGAGGCCCAGGACCAGTTCAGATATTCGCCACCAATGCTGGCTGAGAAAGGGAATGTGTAACTCGGGTCGCCAAGTTCATAGCGCAATGCACTAACCACTGTGCCACCGCTCCCCAGCACTCACACACAGACAGACTCACACACGCGCACACACACACACACACTTAAAATTGGCCGCGGTTTCTGTACAGCAACATGACATTTGGTCACACATAAACGCTCTGTAAAACTATGCAAAGTGTTTTGATTTAAAGCTTTCGTGACTGCAGGGATTCATATTCTTGGTTCTTTCGGTAAAGTCACGTAGAAGGGAAATATAAAGCAATAAAATAAAAATTTTATTGTATATTTATATTATTTTATTATTTCCCTTCTACGTGACTTTACCGAAAGAACCAAGGATATGCAAAGTGTTGTACTGCACAGTCTTTAGATGCAGTCCCAGTTGGAGGTTACATAAAACACACAGTTGAATTGTGTCGGTGACTTGTGTGGGTGAATTGTGTCAGTGAATTGTGTCAGTGAATTGTGTGGGTGAATTGTGTCAGTGAATTGTGTGGGTGAATTGTGTCGGTGAATTGTGTCAGTGAATTGTGTCGGTGAATTGTGTCGGTGAATTGTGTCTCGTCCCGGTAGGAGGTGACGATCGACAGGAAACTGCAGCCCGGCACGAGAGTCACCGTGCAGATGGAGGGCAACAGCGCGGGTCGGTTGACAAACGAGACGCACGCACGCACGCTCACGCGATGGGTGGACCCTCCGTGTTGTGGATTTAACCGCGCTTGCATTGTATGTACGTACGTCCCAACTTTCCATCGAAGCACGTGTAGCCAACCTTGCCAATCGGAGGTGCGGCGGAAGGACGACAAGCCAAACGCTAAACGCTTAAAGCGTTTGGCTAAAGAAATGCAAAAGGCGGTTCTAAAGCGTCTTCGGGAACTGTTCCCTCTCTCTGCCTCCGCCCCCCCTCTGTCTATTTAAGGCCACCCCACAGAGACGATCACCCCTCTCTGTTACCTGTGTTGCTCTCTCTATGTATCTTGGTGATATCTGTCTGCTAATATGTCTGTCTATAGTTTTCTGGTTAGATTTTATGTCGCTATTTCATTATACCTGATGATGATTGCTTGTGTTGCAATCGAAACGTCGTAGTATGCTATTATTTAATTTATTATTTTATCTTTATACGTGACTTTACCGAAAGAACCAAAGAATAATTCCTGCAGTCACGAAAGCTCCAAAATTAAGATTGAATTCATTTTGGCTCGCGGAGCGGAACGTCGGACATCACGGCGAACGACGCGCCGCACGCTTCCCCCGAGCACGTCGCAGAGCTGCGAGCGGATCGCCCCCCCCACCGCCCCACCCCCACCGCCCCCCCCCCCCCACCGCCCCCCCCCCACCGCCCCCCCCCCCACCGCCCCCCCCCCCCCACCGCCCCACCGCGCTTACGGTTTGTTCCGTGTGTGAACGTCGGCAGGGAGGGTGGTGGCGCCGCACGTTCCGCGCACGCGGGCGGGGATCTACTGGGGCTACACGGTGCGGCTGGCGTCGGGCCTCGGTGAGTGGGCGCGCGCGCACTAGCCGCACCAGTTGGACACATTACGGTGCGAAAGAGAAGTTTGACATACTACATACTGCCCATAGACTCAACGCTGCACATAGACTCAACACTGCCCATAGACTCAACGCTGCACATAGACTCAACGCTGCACATAGACTCAACGCTGCACATAGATTCAACGCTGCACATAGACTCAACACTGCCCATAGACTCAACACTGAACCATAGACTCAACACTGCCCATAGACTCAACACTGCCCATAGACTCAACACTGAACCATAGACTCAACATTGCCCATAGACTCAACACTGCCCATAGACTCAACACCGCCCATAGACTCAACACTGCCCATAGACTCAACACTGCCCATAGACTCAACACTGCCCATAGACTCAACACTGCCCATAGACTCAACATTGCCCATAGACTCAACACTGCCCATAGACTCAACACTGCCCATAGACTCAACACTGCCCATAGACTCAACACTGCCCATAGACTCAACACCGCCCATAGACTCAACACTGCCCATAGACTCAACACTGCCCATAGACTCAACACCGCCATAGACTCAACACTGCCCATAGACTCAACACTGCCCATAGACTCAACACTGCCCATAGACTCAACACTGCCCATAGACTCAACACTGCCCATAGACTCAACACTGCCCATAGACTCAACACTGCCCATAGACTCAACACTGCCCATAGACTCAACACTGCCCATAGACTCAACACTGCCCATAGACTCAACACTGCCCATAGACTCAACACCGCCCATAGACTCAACACTGCCCATAGACTCAACACTGCCCATAGACTCAACACTGCCCATAGACTCAACACTGCCCATAGACCCAACACTGCCCATAGACTCAACACTACCCATAGACTCAACACTGCCCATAGACTCAACACTGCCCAGAGACTCAACACTACCCATAGACTCAACACTGCCCATAGACTCAACACTGCCCAGAGACTCAACACTGCCCATAGACCCAACACTGCCCATAGACTCAACACTACCCATAGACTCAACACTGCCCATAGACTCAACACTGCCCATAGACCCAACACTGCCCATAGACTCAACACTACCCATAGACTCAACACTACCCATAGACTCAACACTACCCATAGACTCAACACTGCACATAGACTCAACACTACCCATAGACTCAACACTGCCCATAGTCTCAACGCTGCCCATAGACTCAACACTGCCCATAGACTCAACACTGCCCATAGACTCAACACTGCCCATAGACTCAACACTGCCATAGACTCAACACTGCCCATAGACTCAACACTGCACATAGACTCAACACTGCCCATAGACTCAACACTACCCATAGACTCAACACTGCCCATAGACTCAACACTGCCCATAGACTCAACACTGCCCATAGACTCAACACTGCCCATAGACTCAACACTACCCATAGACTCAACACTGCCCATAGACTCAACACTACCCATAGACTCAACACTGCCCATAGACTCAACACTGCCCATAGACTCAACACTGCCCATAGACTCAACACTGCCCATAGACTCAACACTGCCCATAGACTCACACTACCCATAGACTCAACACTGCCCATAGACTCAACACTGCCCATAGACTCAACACTGCCCATAGACTCAACACTGCCCATAGACTCAACACTGCCCATAGACTCAACACTACCCTAGACTCAACACTGCCCATAGACTCAACACTGCCCATAGACTCAACACTGCCCATAGACTCAACACTGCCCATAGACTCAACACTACCCATAGACTCAACACTGCCCATAGACTCAACACTGCCCATAGACTCAACACTGCCCATAGACTCAACACTGCCCATAGACTCAACACTGCCATAGACTCAACACTGCCCATAGACTCAACACTGCCATAGACTCAACACTGCCCATAGACTCAACACTGCCCATAGACTCAACACTGCCCATAGACTCAACACTGCCCATAGACTCAACACTGCCCATAGACTCACACTGCCCATAGACTCGAACACTAGCCCATAGACTCAACACTGCCCATAGACTCACACTGCCCATAGACTCAACACTGCCCATAGACTCAACACTGCCCATAGACTCAGACACTGCCCATAGACTCAACACTGCCCATAGACTCAACACTGCCCATAGACTCAACACTGCCCATAGACTCAACACTGCCCATAGACTCAACACTGCCCATAGACTCAACACTGCCCATAGACTCAACACTGCCCATAGACTCACACTGCCCATAGACTCACACTGCCCATAGACTCAACACTGCCCATAGACTCAACACTACCCATAGACTCAACACTGCCCATAGACTCAACACTGCCCATAGACTCAACACTGCCCATAGACTCAACACTGCCCATAGACTCAACACTGCCCATAGACTCAACACTGCCCATAGACTCAACACTGCCCATAGACTCAACACTGCCCATAGACTCAACACTGCCCATAGACTCAACACTGCCCATAGACTCAACACTGCCCATAGACTCAACACTGCCCATAGACTCAACACTGCCCATAGACTCAACACTGCCCATAGACTCAACACTACCCATAGACTCAACACTGCCCATAGACTCAACACTGCCCATAGACTCAACACTGCCCATAGACTCAACACTGCCCATAGACTCAACACTGCCCATAGACTCAACACTGCCCATAGACTCAACACTGCCCATAGACTCAACACTGCCCATAGACTCAACACTGCCCATAGACTCAACACTGCCCATAGACTCAACACTAGCCCATAGACTCAACACTGCCCATAGACCATAGACTCAACACTGCCCATAGACTCAACACTGCCCATAGACTCAACACTGCCCATAGACTCGACACTGCCCATAGACTCAACACTGCCCATAGACTCAACACTGCCCATAGACTCAACACTGCCCATAGACTCAACACTGCCCATAGACTCACCATAGACTCAACACTGCCCATAGACTCAACACTGCCCATAGACTCAACACTGCCCATAGACTCAACACTGCCCATAGACTCAACACTGCCCATAGACTCAACACTGCCCATAGACTCAACACTGCCCATAGACTCAACACTACCCATAGACTCAACACTGCCCATAGACTCAACACTACCCATAGACTCAACACTGCCCATAGACTCACACTACCCATAGACTCAACACTACCCATAGACTCAACACTGCCCATAGACTCAACACTACCCATAGACTCAACACTGCCCATAGACTCAACACTGCCCATAGACTCAACACTACCCATAGACTCAACACTGCCCATAGACTCAACACTGCCCATAGACTCAACACTGCCCATAGACTCAACACTGCCCATAGACTCAACACTGCCCATAGACTCAACACTACCCATAGACTCAACACTGCCCATAGACTCAACACTACCCATAGACTCAACACTGCCCATAGACTCAACACTGGCCATAGACTCAACACTGCCCATAGACTCAACACTGCCTCATAGACTCAACACTGCCCATAGACTCAACACTGCCCATAGACTCAACACTGCCCATAGACTCAACACTGCCCATAGACTCAACACTACCCATAGACTCAACACTGCCCATAGACTCAACACTACCCATAGACTCAACACTGCCCATAGACTCAACACTACCCATAGCTCAACACTCCCATAGACTCAACACTGCCCATAGACTCAACACTGCCCATAGACTCAACACTGCCCATAGACTCAACACTGCCCATAGACTCAACACTGCCCATAGACTCAACACTGCCCATAGACTCAACACTGCCCATAGACTCAACACTGCCCATAGACTCAACACTGCCCATAGACTCAACACTGCCCATAGACTCAACACTGCCCATAGACTCAACACTACCCATAGACTCAACACTACTCATAGACTCAACATTGCCCATAGACTTAGACGGTTGGCTTTGTGCGGTGGGAAAGAGAAGTTCAAGGTACATACATACAACGCGCGTTTAGAGTATTTGGCAACTGCTATAAATGTATCTGTGATAAGCCATTTGGTTTAGATGTTATTTGTGGCCAGGTCGCTTCTGAAAAAAGAGCTCTTATATACCCCAGTGGGCCTTTAGGTGGTAAAATAAAAATCGTTAACGGTGCTGTCACTGCGTTCTTGTTTTTAAACGGATTCCCCTGCAGGCGATGTGTTCACCGAGTGTCCGTTCAAGGGCGGCTACGACCTGACCATCGGCACGTCGGAGAGGGGGGCGAGCGTGGACGATGTGAGCCTCCCTCCATTCAGGTAACGCTGCTGCTGCGGGTGATGGGTGGTGGTGGTGGTAGGTGGGTGGTGGTGGGTGGCGGTGGTGGGTGGTGGTGGTGAGGGGTGGCGGTGGGTGGTGGCGGTGGATGGGTGGTGGTGGGTGGTGGTGGTGGGTGGTGGTGATGGATGGGTGGTGGTGGGTGGTGGTGGTGGATGGGTGGTGGTGGTGGTAGGTGGGTGGTGGTGGGTGGCGGTGGTGGGTGGTGGTGGTGAGGGGTGGCGGTGGGTGGTGGCGGTGGATGGGTGGTGGTGGGTGGTGGTGGTGGGTGGTGGTGATGGATGGGTGGTGGTGGGTGGTGGTGGTGGATGGGTGGTGGTGGTGGTAGGTGGGTGGTGGTGGGTGGCGGTGGTGGGTGGTGGTGGTGAGGGGTGGCGGTGCGTGGTCGCGGTGGATGGGTGGTGGTGGGTGGTGGTGGTGGATGGGTGGTGGTGGTGGTGGGTGGTGGTGGTGGGTGGTGGGTGGTGGGTGGTGGTGGGTGGTGGATGGGTGGCGGTGGTGGGTGGTGGTGGTGAGGGGTGGCGGTGGGTGGTGGCGGTGGACGGGTGGTGGTGATGGATGGGTGGTGGTGGGTGATGGGTGGCTGTGGTGAGTGGGGGTGGGTGGTGGTGGGTGGTGAGTGGGGGTGGGTGGTGGTGGGTGGTGGGTGGGTGGTGGTGATGATGGATGGATGGGTGGTGGTGGTCGGGTGATGGGTGGTGATGGATGGGTGATGGATGGGTGGTGGTGGGTGGTAGTTGGTGGTGGTGGGTGGTGGTGGATGGGTGATGGTGGTGGTGGGTGGTGGTGGTGGGTGGTAGTGGGTGGTGGTGGGTGATGGGTGGTAGTGGTGGTGGGTGGTGGTGGTGGATGGGTGGTGGTGGTGGGTGGTGGTGATGGATGGGTAGTGGTGGGTGATGGGTGTCGGTGGTGGGTGGCGGTGGTGGGTGGTAGTGGCCGGTGGTGGGTGGTGAGTGGGGGTGGGTGGTGAGTGGGGGTGAGTGGGGGTGGGTGGGTGATGGTCTGCCGTATTCGTACTGAGGGCCCTCGGCATCTTAAAATGTATCTGGACACCTCCGATTATTCAGCTTTTTTGCGAAATCAGAAAATGGTTCGTCGCATTCACATTATTTTTCCGTGTCTTCGTGATTAGCTTCGCGAGTTGTGCTGAGTGTCTACTGTAGCGCTTTGAGATCCCTCAAGAAACGTGCTTTATACGTATAACTATTATTAACTAACCAGGTTGGAAAAGGTCATGCATATGCGTGGATTACGTAGCGCTATCCAGCTTGTTTTTATCAAGCATTTAATTAGCAGTGTGAAAGCCGACCCGGTAACTGCTGTGTCAGGACGAAATACATTTTTATATTTCGCTTGGACGTGTGTCTCCCATGTCTTGGGTCACCATTGGATCCGTGTGTAGAGGAGTATTGTGAGGAACCATGATGGGGCCAACAGGAGGTGCGAGCGGGCTGACAGCCGAGGATGACGTCACGGGTGCTGTAAGGGGGTACCTTCGGGAACAAAGGCGGGTCCGAGCTAGGGGGAGGAGCCGCCAAAGGGGTATTTAAGGGGGACCCCGTGACGAAGGCAGGGTCTTTGTGGTGAGCCAGGGAAAGGATCGGCTGGATGAGGTCTCTCCCTCCTCGTCGCAGGGCGATGTTGGCTGAACCCCCGTCCCGGGAAAACGAGTGGGAGAGCCGAGGGGATAGCCAAGAATAGGGCCCCAAGTATTCAGTAAGGATCGCCTGAGAAAGAGGGCTTCTCTCTCCTCGTCGCTGGGTGGTGTTGGATGAACCCCCGTCCCGGGCAGACGAGTGAGAGAGCCCCAAGGGGTAGCCGAGAGTAGGACAACAGTGTTTGGGGGTCCGGGGTAAGGACCAAGAATAGAGAGCACCTACCTCTGGTGTGAGCTTAAGTGTCGAATGTAGCAGTGTTTAATGAACGGCAACAGCCCTTAATAATATTAATCGTCTCCGCGTGGTCTTAACGCACAACACGTGTAGCCAGTTTTTGTTTAAGCGCACCTCAGATTAGCACGGTTGGCTACGTGCGGTGCGAAAGGAGTTCGACGTACATACGTACAAAACCGTCACGAGCGTTGGGTCATCTTCACGAGCGTTATCGTGACCTCGTCTCAAGAGGCTCGTCGGATGGCGCTGTGCGTGCGGTGTGTGGTCGCGTGCGCGATCCCACAGGTCGACTCGGCCTTAAGCGAGCGCCTGGTGCGGTGTGTGAACATCAGCACCGGGGAGACAAATACGGCCGGGCATCATGCCGGCCAACCACCCCTTCGTGTGCCCTTCCGGCCTTCATAACTGCTCCTCGCTAACAGCACTCTCCCCGCCAGTCTATTAAGGCTACACCTGGGGGGTGGATCTTTGTCTTTGACAACCCCACAGGCACCTGCTGCTGGTGTTTGGCGGGCTGCAGGGGCTGGAGTCGAGCCTGGCGAGCGACCGGAGGCTTCGCGTCGCCGAGCCGAGCCTCCTCTTCCACCTCTACCTCAATACCTGCCCCGGCCAGGCGAGCCGCACCATCCGCACCGAGGTGAGGCCTCGATGCGGCCTGCAGTGTCACGGCCGGCCTGGCATCGCCGAATACGCAATCATTTCTCGCCGCCAGCCTGGTGGCGTTCGGTGGCGGTGGTGGCGCGGGTCATTGCTAACCACGCAACGCTACTGCACGACAAAAAATACTTACACCATTGGAACCTCATTTGCCAGTAAAAATATGATAATTGGTTTTTTACCCTTCTATCTGGCAACAAAACTGACACCTTTTTTACAAGGAGTCATGTTTGCATAGACCACAATACCTGCAGTCATAATGCTAACAAAAAACATAATTCTGATGATATGCACTGTCCTTGAAGTTGATTGGTCCACACCTGAGACAGCTTTCCTTAGAGCCTAGTCTCACATGGGTTGGACCAGATGACGCCAAAAGGCGCACAACTCAAAGACAATGCACCATCAGAGTAAGAGAGCTCGGGGTAAGCATTTACACCATTGGAACCTCATTTGCCAGTAAAAAATATGATAATTGGTGAGACTAGGCTCTAAGGAAAGCTGTCTCGGGTGTGGACCAATCAACTTCAAGGACAGTGCATACATTATCAGAGTTATGTTTTTTGTTTGCATTATGACTGCAGGTATTGTGGTCTATGCAAACATGACTCCTTGTAAAAAAGGTGTCAGTTTTGTTGCCAGATAGAAGGGTAAAAAAACAATTATCAAAAAATACTTACTTTCCAGTTTTGTAATGGGAAATCAGATTTGCCGACGGGTCATGATGAATGCACGTGCTTTTGAACTCTGTAGCCTATGTATACCCCTGTACTGCGGTAATGTACATGAGGTTAATTAAAGTGGATGGATAAAGGGCTGTTTATCATCAGTCCATCGATGTTATGTGTATGGCCTAAGTGGCTGGGGGGCAATGGATTCAGCATTGACGTCACCAGCGAGTGATCCAACCGGTGGTGACTGAATTCAGCAAATCATGGTCTCAGCACCGCGTGCGTGCTAAATAAATCATCAAACAGCACTTTGGTGGAGAGATGTTGACTACCTCGCCTGGTATGCAGGGGTCGTGGGTTCGATCCCGACCCTGATGCCTGCTGTATATTTGTAGTTTGCGTGTCTCTCTCCCTGTGGTCGCGTGGATTTTTTTCAGGGTCCTCTGGTTTTACCCATCATATTTAGAATCGACATCACGCATTTTAGAGCGTTTGGCTGCTCTACATTTCCACGCGATAATCCACTTCGTTGAGCTATCATTTGTGACAGCCAGGTCGCTTCGGAAAAATATCTATACAGCTGCAGTGGGCCTTACCCGGTAAAACAATGTAATAGATTATTTAAAACACGCCTGAATAGTTTTAAATCGTGCCGACGCTGTTTCTTGTGTGGGACCACGTGCCGCCCACAGGAGGCCATCCTCATCAGCCTGGCGATGCTGAGGCCCAAGATCACCGCCAGGGACACGCGGACGGGCAGCGGCGGCTGCACGGACGCCCGGTAGAACGGCCCTTTGCCGCGGACGCCCGGGAGAACGGCTCGTTGCCGCGTCGGAAGTGTGAGACATCGACAGCAGTAGGTCGGAGGAGGCTCGTGTCCCGATGGCGGGCGCTAGGAGCGCTCCGTATGTAACAGGGCCTGGCTCTAGCGGTGATGGGAAGGTGGTAGGATGGCCACCCAAAGACGCAAAGCCGCGAGGGGGTACCGGAAATGTACGGAGATCTTTACACGGGTTTCGCAGTTTTTTACGTGCGCATTACAAGGTGTACGCCTACGGTCAGCTCGTTTAACCCCTTTCTCGTTCCGAAAAGTCTGCAAGTTGCAGGGTCGGGGGTCCCGTTCACCGCCGAATCTCGGAACGTGCAACTGGTTCAGCGTTCATTTTATTTAGAGAGGCGTAGTAGCAGTTGCGCCGCTGTTTTTCAAGACATCGCACTCGCCGCAGAGAACCGCAGCGGCACGACCGCCACACTCTACGATGGTCGGCGCCAAACTGTGCCACACGCCCTCCCGTGTGGCCTTGTGGGAGTCTCGGGGAAGATGTACCGATGAAGAAATCTCATTTTAAATATTGTCATTGGAAGGAAAACCGATGACGTGCAGCTACGTCATCGGAATGGGAAAGGGTTAATTATCTGGGGTAACGGTGGGGTGGGGGCGGGCCTGAATAAAACAAAAACATCAGTCATGCAACACACATGTACATTGTCCACGCAGAATGTAGGTGAAGACGCAAGGATCCTTCGTCTACATATATATTTTTATTGCTTCTTAAAAGTAATTGGTTTTGCGCGGTAACGGCGACTCAAGTCACCGACGAGTGAGGAGCAGAGCGAGTAATGAAACCGGTGTGCCCGTGAAGATATCTCAAACCGCAAGTACGGTTGGTCAAACCACATCCGCGCCTCCAATTGGCACGGTTGGCTACGTATGTTGCGAAAGAAGTTCCACATACATACACAATTCCCATAGACTCAACACTGCCCATAGACTCAACACTGCCCATAGACTCAACACTACCCATAGACTCAACACTGCCCATAGACTCAACACTGCCCATAGACTCAACACTACCCATAGACTCAACACTGCCCATAGACTCAACACTGCCCATAGACTCAACACTGCCCATAGACTCAACACTGCCCATAGATTCAACACTGCCCATAGACTCAACACTACCCATAGACTCAACACTGCACCATAGACTCAACACTGCCCATAGACTCAATACTGCCCACAGACTCAACACTGCCCATAGACTCAACACTACCCATAGACTCAACACTGCCCATAGACTCAACACTGCCCATAGACTCAACACTACCCATAGACTCAACACTACCCATAGACTCAACACTGCCCATAGACTCAACACTACCCATAGACTCAACACTACCCATAGGCTCAACACTGCCCCATAGACTCAACACTGCCCATAGACTCAACACCGCCCATAGACTCAACACCGCCCATAGACTCAACACTACCCATAGACTCAACACTGCCCATAGACTCAACACAGTCCATAGACTCAACACTGCCCATAGACTCAACACTGCCCATAGACTCAACACTGCCCATAGACTCAACACTACCCATAGACTCAACACTGCCCATAGACTCAACACTGCCCATAGACTCAACACTGCCCATAGACTCAACACTGCCCATAGACTCAACACTGCCCATAGATTCAACACTGCCCATAGACTCAACACTACCCATAGACTCAACACTGCACCATAGACTCAACACTGCCCATAGACTCAACACTGCCCATAGACTCAATACTGCCCACAGACTCAACACTACCCATAGACTCAACACTGCCCATAGACTCAACACTGCCCATAGACTCAACACTACCCATAGACTCAACACTACCCATAGACTCAACACTGCCCATAGACTCAACACTACCCATAGACTCAACACTACCCATAGGCTCAACACTGCCCCATAGACTCAACACTGCCCATAGACTCAACACCGCCCATAGACTCAACACCGCCCATAGACTCAACACTACCCATAGACTCAACACTGCCCATAGACTCAACACAGTCCATAGACTCAACACTGCCCATAGACTCAACACTGCCCATAGACTCAACACTGCCCATAGACTCAACACTGCCCATAGACTCAACACTGCCCATAGACTCAACACTGCACCATAGACTCAACACTGCCCATAGACTCAACACTACCCATAGACTCAACACTGCACCTCCGATTTGGGACGATTGGCTACATAGTGCGAAAGAAGTTCAGTGTACGTACACAACACAAATGAGCAGCAGTCCGCTGTGTCATGTGACACACGCCGTGTTACACGACCGATAACAAGAGACAGCAAACAGGTGGTTAAATTTCGATTTAAAGCTTTCGTGACTGCAGGGATTCATCTTCTTGGTTCTTTCGGTAAAGTCACGTAGAAGGGAAATAATAAAATTATAAAAATAAAACAATAAAATAATTCTCACGACGTTACGGCCGCAACACAAGCAGACACAGCTGTCTGAAAGAGCGCTGGCTTCACCTGAGGACGGCTGCTTGTGTTGTGGCCGAAACGTCGTAATAATTGTATTTTATTATGTTTTATTTGTATTATTTTATTACTTCCCTTTTACGTGACTTTACCGAAAGAACCAAGAAGAAAGAGGTGGTTGTCGGCAGAGGAGTGTACTACCTTCAGTTTTCTTGGGCACCAGTTTTCTAAGGATAAGGACTGCGATTTAATAAGTGCACAGTGAGAATGAAGAGTTATACACGATCAAAAACATTACCAAGTTACCAAGCTGCTGCGTCACGTGTCGTGACGGGTACTGCAAGATCCGACCGTGGTCCGTCCAGTGCTCGCTGAGCTGCATTGGCTTCTGGCTTGCCGAACCAATACGTCATCATAAGGTTGCACTCATTCACACAAAGTGCTTGCCGCAAACGAACCACAATTCCTTGCCGATCTCAAGAAGCGTTAATCACGGCGCAGATTCCGGTCATCCTCGCAAGCGGCTTTTGACTGAGCCATCGAACAAAGACGGGTCAACTGCATTGTGCGCGGCGCTTTCAGATGCGCTTCCTTCCGACAGGAAGCCACCGGAGCCACGCACTTTCAAATCGTCGTCTAGAAACTGCTTTTTGTCTTTTAGTTGGTTGTCCTTCCCCCGCGCCTCCCAATGATCACGGTTGGCTACGTACGGTGCGAAAGAAGTTCAACGTACATATGACCTCGGTGAATGAATGACTTGAGTTATTTTAAATAGGAGAGGTGTTAAGAGTGGTTGGCATGGGCCCTGGTGCAAGGAATGCAATGACGAGTCCACTATGGCCCTTGGTGCAGCTGCAGTGCCTGCACACTCAGGAGAGCTACGCCGCTGTGCTGTGCAAGAGAGCCTTGTACAGAGGTCGCAAACGGGTTTTGATTCCTTACCCGTACCCGTACCCGGCCGCACCAGGGTCGCAAATGGGTACCCGTACCCGGCCGGGTACGGGTACCCGTTCCCTACCCGTACCCTACCCGAAATGAGTGACAAACGGTTACTCACCAGTGACTCACGGCCTACCCGTACCCGTACCCGGCTGCACCAGGGTCGCAAACGGGTACCCGTACCCGTACCTGGCCGGGTACGAGTATCGGGTAGGGTACGGGTATCGGGTAGGGTACGGGTATCGGCTACCCGGTTGCGACCTCTGGCCTTGTATGAAGTGTTTGGTATTTGACGGAGTTACTGCGTATGAACAAATGTGTTTCAATTGGTAAATAAAGAAGTGTTGTTGTAACCGCTCGCATTGCATGGATTTCACTCTTGGGCATTATCGCAATTTCATACACGGCGATCCATTTATAGGTACACCGCTGAAATAACGAGACTTTATAGAGCAAACTGCATTTTATTTAAAACTCTGCATATGCTTCCAACCAAGTCTTTTAACTTGTCCTACATTCATTTTATCCTTCCTCCGATTAGTATGGTTGGCCACGTACTGCGTAAAAGAAGTTCAACATCCATACGACAACAGTCAGTCCGATTTGGCGTTCGACCATCAGTTGGGGTATCTATGAAAGGATCAGCGTGCGGATATTCAGGTGCGCGAACTGTTGTTTTAAAACCGTGAAAGGTAAAGAGTTCTCAATGTGCTCGGGTGTTCTACACGGCTTCATACCTCTTCTTGGTTCTTTCGGTAAAGTCACGTAGAAGGGAAATAATAAAATAATAAAACATAATAAAATACAATTCTCACGACGTTTCGGCCACAACGCAAGCAGCCGTCCTCAGGTGAAGAACAGGGCTGTCGGAAAGACAACGTCTTGTTCTGTTCTTCACCTGCAGACGGCTGCTTGCATTGTGGCCGAAACGTCGTGAGAATTGTATTTTATTATGTCCCTTCTACGCGACTTTACCGAAATAACCAAGAAGATGAATCCCTGCAGTCATGAAAGCTTTAAATCGAAAAGATTTATATTTTATTTACATTTTTTTATTTTAGTATGTTTCATTTTTATTATTTTATTAATTCCCTTCTACGTGATGACTTTACCGAAATAACCAAGAAGATGAATCCCTGCAGTCATGAAAGCTTTAAATCGGCTTCATATCTCCTCGGGTTCATGTCCGTGGCTTCTCCGCTCTGTGTACGTGAAGGACTGCTTGCTATGGTTCCTTGTCAATATAACGCCGTATGAAAGCCTCCCGATACCGTCAGGACCCCGACCGCCATGGTGACGAGATGTTAGCTACCTCGCCAGGTATACAGGAGTTAGTGCATTCGATCCCGACCCTCGACAATGCCTGCTGTATATTTGGAGTTTGCGTGTCTCTCTCCCCGTGGATTTTTTTTCTTTGGGTCCTCTGGTTTTTCCCCTTCAAATTTAGAATGAATGTGTGCTTTAAGAGTATTTGGCTGCTAGACATTTCCACGTGATAAGACGCTTCGTTGCTCTGTCATTCGTGGCCAGGTCGCTGCTCAAAAAGAGCGATATAACTCGGTGGGGCCTTACCTCGTAAAATACAAATAGTTTAGTTTATAATCTTGATTTGAAGCTTTCGGTAAAGTCACGTAGGTAGAGAAAATTAATAGATCACGACGTTTCGATCGCAACGCAAGCAACCGTCATCGGGTGAAACAAACAGCAGGAGAACTGCTGCAACAAGTTATATATGGTTTTGATGGGCCCAATCCTAGGTTAAGTGTTACAGGAAGGAACAATATGTTCCACACTGCCCACCAGGGATTTTTTGTCTGTCATGCATAAATAAATATATAATACAAACAGCTCTTTGATTGGTGGAGACTTACTGCCGGATACGGAGAGGGGAGGGGCCTAAGGGAGGAGGGTCAGGGGAGGGGCCTAAGGAAGGGGGAGTCAGCAGAGGGGCCTGAGGGGGGGGGGGGGTCAGAGGAGGGGGGGGTAAGGGGAGGGGCCTAAGCAAGGGGGAGGGGCCGATAGTTAAGGGGGCTGGCTACCTGGCTGGGTGCCTGGCTACCTCAAGTCAAGTGATCTTTTCTACAGGTAGGAACAACAGGTTCCACACTGCTCACCAGGGATTATTTGTCTGTCTTTCGTGCATATTTGTCTGTCGTGCACGAATGCGCTGTCCAACCAAGTTCCTACCTGCCCACTCCGAAGGAACGTGTTCTCTTACATTTACGTACAGATTCCTTCTCTAGCTCCGCCCACTTACCCTTGGGTTGGGCCCACCAAATCATATATAACCTCTTGTTGCAGCAGCTCTTTCTCCTACGTCAGAAGTTCTGCTGCTGTTTGTCTCAACCGATGACGGTTGCTTGCGTTGCGATCGAAACGTCGTGATCTATTAATTTTCTACCTACGTGACTTTACCGAAAGAACCAAAGAGTATGGTTTAGTTTATCGTTTACTTCTTGTCCCGCGCTGACTCGCCCGAGTGACGACCTCGCTGCGACGTGCGTCGTAGCGATAGAAGGGAAGGGAAACGTGGAGGCGACTGACCGCCGACGAGCGAGGGATTGGAGTGAATCGTCAAAGATTGCTTTTTGTGTTTAGTTTGTTGTCCTTCCCCTGCACCTCCGATTAGCACGGTTGGCTACGTGGTGCAAAAGGGTTTCAACATACACACATACACACGTACACACGTACACACGAATCGGTGAGTGCTGGCTCATCGATCGCCGACTGCTTTTCAATGAATTCCGCCAAGTGCATCATTTACAACACTTGCAAGCGTTTACTCAGGGCTGGTTCTCGAAGTTCTGAATGGAGTCGTGGCCAACGTACGAGCAATCCCATCTCTTTTACTCGCAGCGGTCGGGTCAACGTCCTGGTTAGCGCATCCTGGATTTCCATCGTCGTTGTGCGTCTCCGGCTCTGTCTCCGGGTCCGTCTCATCCCCGCTCAACCTCTCGATGTCGATCAAGAAATTGTGAAGCACGCACGCGGCACTGATAACGGCTGGGATGTGAGCGACCGCCGTCATGTCGAGGTACTTGAGCCTCCTCCACTTGCGCCTGAGTAGCCCAAAAGCTCTCTCGATATCCGCCCTCGCTGAGCCGTGGACCTCGTTGTAGTTCCTCTGAAGCTCGCTGAGATGTCCGTCGTCTGTGTACGGCGATAACAGGAAAGTTTCCAGTGGGTATGCCGAGTCCGCCAGCAGATGGTAGTCCATCGTGCGTAGGCCCTCGAGGCGACTCCACAGCGAGCTCTTCCTCAAGGCCTCGGCACCCTCCGTGGATCCCGGCCGCCCCGTGTCTACGTCCAGGAACCTGAGGCTGCTGTCGCAAACCGCTTGCAGGTGAATGCTGGGGAAGCCGCTCCTGTTGACGTACGCGTTCCTGCACGACGGCGGTCCGCGAATGGGGACGTGCGTTCCGCCCAGAGCTCCGACGACGCCGGGAAATCCGCTTTTGTCTCGAAATCCTTTGGCGACGTTGGCCAACTGGTCGACGGAAGGCCACTGAATGGCCTCCGCTTGGCACTTGGAGAGAGCCTGCGCTACGCTGCGGAACACGTAGTGCAACGTTCCTTTTCCCATCCCGAAGCGCTTGGCAACGTCTTGAAACGACTCCTGGTTGCCCAACAACCAAAGGGAGCACAGGATTTTCTTTTCCATGCCCACGCTTCTGTTGGCGAATTGTGGCGCCAAACGCTCGCACAGAGTCTGCGATGAAGACAAGAGTACAAATGGGGTTATCGCAAGGCCGTAATTATTATAGAAATTGGGGGTGGGGCACATCCCCCCCCCAATTTTCAAATATGCTCAAAATGTCACACCCAGTATATTGCTATCAAATAGATTTCTGTTAATTTGATTGTGGTTATGGTTGTACTTTATTAATTCCTAATCTCTGCCATTTACATACAATGAAAAAATAAAAGGTAAAAAATAAAACAGAGCAATGTAATACAATACACTATTAGACATTATTGTAAAAAAGTAAATTAAAAGTCCATCCTATGTGTTAGTGAATTTTTTTCATATTTTCGGCAGGAAATTAGTTTTTTCATTTAGATTTTTTTTTCTGGGGGGGGGGGGGGCCCAGGGAGATTTGGTCCCCCCCAATGTTGACTCCATGGCTACGGCCTTGGGTTATCGTAACGGCGATACGAGTGGAAAATCTTTACAAAACACAAGATCATTTCAAAGGTGTATTCAAGGTACGGGTGGGTGTGTTTGTGCAGTGGGGAGCGGTGGCGCAGCGGTTAGCGCGCTGCGAACCCGGCGACCCGAGTTCGATTTACCGCTCACGGCCAATACCAGTGACGATTATCTGAACCGGTCCTTGGCCTCCCCTAGGTCGACTCAGCCTCAAATGAGTACCTGGTGCGGTGTGTAAACATCGCCACGAAGGAGACAAAGGCGGTCGGGCGTGGTGCTCGCCACCGACACCCCTCGTGTGCCGTTCCGGCCTTCATAGGTGCTACTCGCTAACAGCACTTGCCCCAATAGTTTGTGAAGGGGATCTGTGTTTGTTTTGTACGTATGTGGTAGTATAGCGGTTCATGCGCTGTGTTACGAACCCGGCGACCCGAGTTTGATTCCCGCTCACGGCCAACTCTTTAATTTTCAGTCGCATTGCTATACAGTATTCTTAATATTAACCCAGGCTGTTCAACCCTAACCATGTAGTTGCATAGGTGCAGATACAAGCATCGCCTCGCACCAACGATTAGCATACGTACATACTGCCCATAGACTAACACTGCCCATAGACTACACTGCACATAGACTAACACTGCCCATAGACTACACTGCACATAGACTAACACTGCCCATAGACTCAACACTGCACATAGACTCAACACTGCCCATAGACTCAACACTGCACATAGACTCAACACTCCCCATAGACTCAACACTGCCCATAAACTAAATACTGCCCATAGACTCAACACTGCACATAGACTAACACTACCCATACACTCAACACTGCCCATAGACTCAGCACTGCCCATAGACTCAACACTGCCCATAGACTCAACGCTGCACATAGACTCAACACTACCCATAGACTCAACACTGTCCATAGACTCAACACTGCCCATAGACTCAGCACTACCCATAGACTCAACACTACCCATAAACTCAACACTGCCCATAGACTAAACACTGCCCATAGACTCAACACTGCCCATAGACTCAACACTGCCCATAGACTCAACACTGCCCATAGACTCAACACTGCTCATAGACTCAGCACTACCCATAGACTCAACACTACCCATAGACTCAACACTGCCCATAGACTAAACACTGCCCATAGACTCAACACTGCCCATAGACTCAACACTGCACCATAGACTCAACACTACCCATAGACTCAACACTACCCATAGACTCAACACTGCCCATATACTCAACACTACCCATAGACTCAACACTGCCCATAAACTCAACACTGCCCATAGACTCAACACTGCACCATAGACTCAACACTGCCTATAGACTCAACACTGCCCATAAACTCAACACTACCCATAGACTCAACACTGCCCATAGACTCAACACTGCACCTTAGACTCAACACTGCCCATAGACTCAACACTGCCCATAGACTCAACACTGCCCATAGACTCAACACTGCCCATAGACTCAACACTGCCCATAGACTCAACACTGCCCATAGACTCAACACTGCCCATAGACTCAACACTGCCCATAGACTCAACACTACCCATAGACTCAACACTGCCCATAGACTCAACACTGCCCATAGACTCAACACTGCCCATAGACTCAACACTACCCATAGACTCAACACTACCCATAGACTCAACACTGCCCATAGACTCAACACTGCCCATAGACTCAACACTGCCCATAGACTCAACACTGCCCATAGACTCAACACTGCCCATAGACTCAACACTGCCCATAGACTCAACACTGCCCATAGACTCAACACTGCCCATAGACTCAACACTGCCCATAGACTCAACACTGCCCATAGACTCAACACTGCCCATAGACTCAACACTGCCCATAGACTCAACACTGCCCATAAACTCAACACTACCCATAGACTCAACACTGCCCATAGACTCAACACTGCACCATAGACTCAACACTGCCCATAGACTCAACACTGCCCATAGACTCAACACTGCCCATAGACTCAGCACTGCCCATAGACTCAGCACTGCCCATAGACTCAGCACTGCCCATAGACTCAACACTGCCCATAGACTCAACACTACACATAGACTAACACTGCCCATAGACTCAACACTGCCCATATACTCAACACTGCCCATAGACTCAACACTACCCATAGACTCAACACTGCCCATATACTAACACTGCCCATAGACTCAACACTACCCATAGACTCAACACTACCCATAGACTCAACACCACCCATAGACTCAACACCACCCATAGACTCAACACTGCCCATAGACTCAACACTACCCATAGACTCAACACTGCCCATAGACTCCACACTGCCCATAGACTCAACACTGCCCATAGACTCAACACTGCCCATAGACTCAACACTGCCCATAGACTCAACACTGCCCATAGACTCAACACTGCCCATAGACTCAACACTACCCATAGACTCAACACTACCCATAGACTCAACACTGCACCATAGACTCAACACTACCCATAGACTCAACACTGCACCATAGACCCAACACTGCACCATAGACTCAACACTGCCCATAGACTCAACACTACCCATAGACTCAACACTGCACCATAGACTCAACACTGCCCATAGACTCAACACTGCACCATAGACCCAACACTGCACCATAGACTCAACACTACCCATAGACTCAACACTGCACCATAGACTCAACACTGCCCATAGACTCAACACTGCACCATAGACCCAACACTGCCCATAGACTCAACACTGCCCATAGACTCAACACTGCCCATAGACTCAACACTGCACCATAGACCCAACACTGCCCATAGACTCAACACTGCCCATAGACTCAACACTGCCCATAGACTCAATACTGCCCATAGACTAACACAACTCAGACTACACACTGCACCTCCGATGAGCACGGTTGGAAACGTACGGTGCGAAAGAAGTTCCACACAATGTACACACAACAAAGAGGAAGCGGGGGTGGGGTGGGCCCTTAAAAATTGTGAAAACAAATCTCGATACTTAATATTCGTAAAATGTTCGTCCGTCGAAGCCATCCGCGTGCAGCTGAGCAGACTTAAAAACGAATTTTCATTAAACAAAAAAATGCATAACTTTTCTTTGTATTGTTGGTTGTTGTCATTTGTTGATCATCCCCATGCAGGACATGTCAACATTAAACTAACAACGAACACAAAAAAACAACGTACAGAAAAGATTTTTCTTTTAAAAAAACACATAACTTTTCTTTGTATTGTTGGTTGTTGTCATTTGTTGATCATCCCCATGCTGGACATGTCAACAAAAAGTAACAACAAACACAAAAAACTACATAAAGAAAAGATTTTTCTTTAAACAAAAAAATGCATAACTTTTCTTTATATTGTCATTTGTTGATCATCCCCATGCAGAACATGTCAACAAAAAAACTAACAACCAACACAAAAAAACGTAAAGAAAATATTTTTCTTTAAACAAAAAAAATGCATAACTTTTCTTTGTATTGTTGATTGTTTTCATTTGTTGATCATCCCCATGCAGGACATCTGTCAACAAAAAAACTAACAACGAACAAAAAAAACAACGTACAGAAAAGATTTTTCATTAAACAAAAAAATGCATAACTTTTCTTTGTATTAATTGTTGTCATTTGTTGACCATCCCCATGCAGAACATGTCAACAAAAAACACAAAAAAACAACGTAAAGATAAGATTTTTCATTAAACAAAAAAATGCATAACTTTTCTTTACATTGTTGATTGTTGTCATGTGTTGACCACCCCTCTGCCGGACATATCACCAACAAAAAAACTAACAACAATCGCACCCCCCCTCCGCGCGGCCATCGAAGCACCACAACGATCTGCCCGTGACCACCGCGTAGAGGGTCCGGACCTGGAACGTCGAACGCTCCACCCGGTAGAAATCTCTGAAGGTGGCTCCCGAGTACGACGTGTGCGCTCGGCCAGGGTGGCTCCCATCATCATCATCGTGAGCCTCTCGGTCTGCCACCACCACCACCGCCGCTATTGTCAGAGCCACGTTCGAGACGGACGCCAGCTCGACAGAGGCGCCCATCAAATCGACGTCGCTGCCGTCCGATACGAACTCGCCCAACAGCAATGCCAGAGCGATGCTCTCCGCCATGTCTTTAAAAAAAATTTTTTTACGATCGGAGGAAATAACAAGAAGATGTCTTATTGGTTCTTTCGGTAAAGTCACGTAGAAGGGAAATAATAAAATAATAAAAATAAAACATTTAATAATTCTCACGACGTTTCAGCCACAACGCAAGCGGCCGTCCGCAGGTGGAGAACAGGTCTGTCGAGAAGACAGAGGTCTGAATATTTTATTATTTCCATTCTACGTGACTTTACCGAAAGAGCCAAGAAGATGAATCCCTGCAGTCACGAAAGAAGCTTTAAATCGAAACAAGAAGATGCTCAGTGTCGTCGCCACTTTGCTTTGTTCATCATTTCGTTTCTTAAAGTTTTTTGTCTTCAATGCTTTGCTGTTTTAGATGAAAGATCTCTCTTCTTTCTTTCTCCCTGTCTCGTCTCTCTCTGTGCAGCAGCAGCATCATCATCATCACCCCGAGCTCGCCGTTCAATTGGAGATCATTTCCGCAGCGCTACGGTGACACCATCAAAATGACTGTCGATACAAATTTTGTTGCAGTGTTTCAGCTAAAATAAATTATTTTTTTACGTATAAGAAAATAATAGTTATTTTTTTATATATAAAAAATAATATGTATGTATATTTTAATGTATAAAAAATAATATCCCTGTAGTTAGGGGCCGTCCATAAATGACGTCACACGATTTTGGACGATTTTTGACCCCCCCCCCCCTTCGTCACACGGCGTCACAAAAAGTCAGACCCCCCCCACCTCAAATATGACGTCACAAAGCTTTGCCCCCCCCCAAAAAAAACATGCTTCAAATCGCTTTAAACTATTGTCATTGTAGTGCGTATACAATGTGGCGCTGCACTCTGATGTTGTAGGAGAAACATTTATTTAAAAGTCTATTTAATTAAGTAGAACGTGTTGTATATTTATTTAAAGTTGCGCATTTTGATGTGACGTCACATCCCCCCCCCCTTATATTTACACATTTTCCCTGACAAAGATGGGCTGCTTTGAACCTCGTAGTACAAAACGTACCGTCTCCCTCACCAAGATGGCTGCCACAAACGTCACGTCCGGCTCCCCGCCCTGCCCCGCCCCGCCGGTGGTCTCCACGGATACGCGAGAAGCCCCGCCCCGCCCCGCCCTACCCGTGGTCTCCATGGATACGCGAGAAGCCCCGCCCCGCCCTGCCCGTGGTCTCCATGGATACGCGAGAAGCCCCGCCCCGCCCCGCCGGTGGTCTCCACGGATACGCGAGAAGCCCCGCCCCGCCCTGCCGGTGGTCGCCAGGGAGACGCGAGTCGCCCCGCCCCACCCCGCCGGTGGTCGCCATGGATACGCGAGAAGCCCCGCCCCCCCTGCCGGTGGTCGCCATGGAGACGCGAGACGCCGCCATCAGCAATGGACGCTACTCAGAGGCCGCTGTGTGTGCCGCCTGATCTGGAAGTCTACGCCGAGGCGCATGGCCTCTTCGACATCTGCAAGGCGAGTGGAGATGATCGATACAAAGTGTAACCTGTGTTTTGATTTAGTGTGCTGATCTTAAAGGTGCATTGAAAAATGTATAATACTCCCATTGTTGTTGTGGAGTGGCTCATGCAAGGTTTTGGTAGTACATGTTGTTTATGCCGTTTATTGTGAAAATTCCGTCACAGTTTTTATGATCGCTTTTTCATTGCTTTCGTGGCTTTATTTTGGTGATTTCGAAAAGTGTATTGGTTTAGCCATGTTTGTGTTGTTGTAGTACAGAGTTAGACTGATGGCCTTAATCTAAGTTGTCTTGTGGTTGTTGTTGTTGTTGTTTGACTTTCATGGCTTTATTTTGGTGATTTCGAAAAGTGTATTGGTTTGGCCGTGTTTGTTTTGTTGTAGTACAGAGTTAGACTGATGGCCTTAATCTAAGTTGTCTTGTGGTTGTTGTTTGACTTTCATGGCTTTATTTTGGTGGTTTCGAAAAGTGTATTGGTTTGGCCATGTTTGTGTTGTTGTAGTACAGAGTTAGACTGATGGCCTTAATCTAAGTTGTCTTGTGGTTGTTGTTGTTGTTTGACTTTCTTGGCTTTATTTTGGTTATTTCGAAATGTGTATTGGTTTAGCCATGTTTGTGTTGTTGTAGTACAGAGTTAGACTGATGGCCTTAATCTAAGTTGTCTTGTGGTTGTTGTTGTTGTTGTTTGACTTTCATGGCTTTATTTTGGTGATTTCGAAAAGTGTATTGGTTTAGCCATGTTTGTTTTGTTGTAGTACAGAGTTAGACTGATGGCCTTAATCTAAGTTGTCTTGTGGTTGTTGTTGTTGTTTGACTTTTATGGCTTTATTTTGGTGATTTCGAAAAGTTACTGGTTTAGCCATGTTTGTTTTGTTGTAGTACGGAGTTAAGACTGATGGCCTTAATCTAAGTTGTCTTGTGGTTGTTGTTGTTGTTGTTTGACTTTTATGGCTTTATTTTGGTGATTTCGAAAAGTTTACTGGTTTAGCCATGTTTGTGTTGTTGTAGTACAGAGTTAGACTGATGGCCTTAATCTAAGTTGTCTTGTGGTTGTTGTTGTTGTTTGACTTTCTTGGCTTTATTTTGGTTATTTCGAAATGTGTATTGGTTTAGCCATGTTTGTGTTGTTGTAGTACAGAGTTAGACTGATGGCCTTAATCTAAGTTGTCTTGTGGTTGTTGTTGTTGTTGTTTGACTTTCATGGCTTTATTTTGGTGATTTCGAAAAGTGTATTGGTTTGGCCATGTTTGTGTTGTTGTAGTACAGAGTTAGACTGATGGCCTTAATCTAAGTTGTCTTGTGGTTGTGGTTGTTGTTGTTGTTTGACTTTTATGGCTTTATTTTGGTGATTTCGAAAAGTTTACTGGTTTAGCCATGTTTGTTTTGTTGTAGTACGGAGTTAAGACTGATGGCCTTAATCTAAGTTGTCTTGTGGTTGTTGTTGTTGTTGTTTGACTTTTATGGCTTTATTTTGGTGATTTCGAAAAGTTTACTGGTTTAGCCATGTTTGTGTTGTTGTAGTACGGAGTTAGACTGATGGCCTTAATCTAAGTTGTCTTGTGGTTGTTGTTGTTGTTTGACTTTCTTGGCTTTATTTGGGTTATTTCGAAAAGTGTATTGGTTTAGCCATGTTTGTGTTGTTGTAGTACGGAGTTAAGACTGATGGCCTTAATCTAAGTTGTCTTGTGGTTCTTGTTGTTGTTGTTGTTTGACTTTTATGGCTTTATTTTGGTGATTTCGAAAAGTTTACTGGTTTAGCCATGTTTGTTTTGTTGTAGTACGGAGTTAAGACTGATGGCCTTAATTTAAGTTGTCTTGTGGTTGTTGTTGTTGTTGTTTGACTTTCTTGGCTTTATTTTGGTTATTTTGAAATGTGTATTGGTTTAGCCATGTTTGTGTTGTTGTAGTACAGAGTTAGACTGATGGCCTTAATCTAAGTTGTCTTGTGGTTGTTGTTGGTGTTTGACTTGCATCCCACTGGGATTTTTGCACACTGCGTTGGTGTACACGGTGTTTTTTCTGCAATATTTTGCTGTCTTTTCTTGGATTTTCTGTTTGCACTCAGTCACGTAGTCACTTTAAGATATTTTTTGTTCATGTTTTTTGTTTGTTGCGGTTGCACCCGATTCAAGAGCCGAATGGCTCACAGGGCTATACCTAATGCATGAACTTGAACTTGAGCCACGACCTCCACAACTACAACAACAACTACAACAACAACTACAACAACAACTACAACAACAACGAGGGGCAACAGACACCCGCGTGTGCTGCGTGGCCCGTGTGACGATAGGAGGCGCGAGAGTTCAAACGTTCGTGCGCTTTAAATTTCGATTTAAAGCTTTCGTGACTGCAGGGATTCATCTTCTTGGTTCTTTCGGTAAAGTCACGTAGAAGGGAAATAATAAAATAATAAAAATTAAATTATAAAATAAAAATTTTATTGAGGGTCTCTGCGTTGTCGTGTTGGTGTGACCCCGCGATTATTTGTTGCAGTTGCGTTTGCTGCCCGCCCAAATGTTTGGGGGAATTGATATCGTTTGGGTCATCTTCTTGGTTCTTTCGGTAAAGTCACGTAGAAGGGAAATAATAAAAGAATAAAAATAAAATAATTCTCACGACGTTTCGGCCACAACGCAAGCAGCCGTCCTCCGGTGAAGACCAGGTCTGTCGGGGAGACAGCGAATGGTCATTCAGACACTGTCTTTCCGACAGACCTGTTCTTCACCGGAGGACGGCTGCTTGCGTTGTGGCCGAAACGTCGTGAGAATTATTTTATTATGTTTTATTTTTATTATTTTATTACTTCCCTTCTACGTGACTTTACCGAAAGAACCAAGAAGATGAATCCCTGCAGTCACGAAAGCTTCAAATCGAAATCGTTTGGGTCTTTCGGTGAAGTGACGTGGATAGGTTCAAATAAAATAACTAAAAAAACTACGACGTTTCGATCGCAACACAAGCGGTCGTCATTAGGAAAATGTGGGGTGGGAATTGATGTCCTTTATGCAATTTGCTCTTATATATTGTTTATTTATTTATATCCATTTGTTTAGTGATTTTAATGCTGTAACCTTCTTAGCCGCCTCTACTGGACATCTGTTGGTTGGGGGGAGCTTCTTATCTTATCGGATTTCTCCAGGATAAATAAAGATTCTGAATTCTGATGCGATTCCCTCCCAGAATCTACTGGAGCAGGTGCTCATACACAAGCCCGACGACCCCATCCAGTTTTTCATCGACGCCATCAACCGCGATAACCAGGATGGTGAGGACCCCTCGTCGCCGTGACCACCGTCGCCATGACCACCGTCGCCGTGACCACCATCGCCGTGACCACCGTTGCCGTGACCACCGTCGCCATGACCATCGTCGCCGTGACCACCGTCGCCGCATCATCGCCATCGCCGCCAAAGCTGCTGTCGCCATCATCACCTCCCTCACCGCCACCGGCATCATCCTCATGACCGGCATGATCGTCATCATCGCCATCGCGGCCGTCGCTACCGTGTGATCGGCATCGTTCTTGCTGTCATCATCACTATCATCATCATCATCACCATGATAGGCATCACTGTTGATGTCATCATCACTACCATGATCATCACTACCATCATCATCATCCCGATGATCGACATCACTGTTGATGTCATGATCACTATCATCATCATCACCATGATCGGCATCACTGTTGATGTCATAATCACTACCATCATCATCATCATCACTATCATCATCACTATCATCATCACCATGATCGGCATCACTGTTGATGTCATGATCACTATCATCATCATCATCACCAGGATCGGTATCACTGTTGATGTCATGATCACTACCATCATCATCATCACCATGATCGGCATTACTGTTGGTGTCATCATCACTACCATGATCATCACTACCATCATCATCATCATCACCATGATCGGCATCACTGTTGGTGTCATCATCACTACCATCATCATCATCACCATGATCGGCATCACTGTTAGTGTCATCATCACTATCATCATCATCATCACCATGATCGGCATCGCTGTTGGTGTCATCATCACCACCACATCACCACCACACCACCACACCACCACGCCACCACATCACCACATCACCACCACCACACCACCACACCACCACCACCACACCAACACGCCAACACGCCACCACACCATCACAACACCACACCACCACACCACCACACCACCACACCACCACACCACCACCACAACACCACGCTAGGCTATTAGCTGAAAGGGGCACAGCATATGGCCTGTCCCCTCCCCTCTGTTTAGAAGTTGGGTTAGCGGCTACCAAATGTGTTGCCCCTGACCATTACTGTGCTGTGTGATTATTAACACGACACGCATGCCGGCGAATGTTTGCAGTGCCAAGGATCCTACTACTGGGGCCTCCTGCCTCTGGCAAGACCACGATTGTAAGTCCAGCGAGTCTCTGTGACGGGTTACCCCAGGGGGGAATCTGATCCATTACCCCCCGTGTAGTATCGATAGTTCAATGTTAATATGACATTTTATTGAGGGGCAACTGTGTGTCTCGTTTTGCTGTGGTCTGGGACTGTTTTTAAATCCTTTATATTAAGTTCACTTGCCTGCTTGCTTGCGCGCTTACGACCGTGCAAATCTTTCGGTCGTTTTTTAATCCACTTCCCGTGATCCAATCGAGCTGACGTTTTGCACACAGACTCGTTGTGCGTGACAATTTATTTTCGTGAAATTTTTTTTCCAAAATTTTACACTTTTTAGGGATTTAAAAAAAAAATGTAATTACCAATTGCTTAATGCTGCCAGACAATCATCTGACCCATAGGTGGCAGCCATCTCAAGCCAGAGGACGAGAGGACTCTAGCCGCCACGCATATAAAGGATTTATAGTGAAAAACTTTGATTTTACTGGTTAATTTTTTCGTTGTGCTACCTTGCCCAAGATTGCATTTGGTGTTGTAAAATTGTCAGGAATTGATGTACTTGCAATTTGTACTCGTATACTTGTATTTATTTGTATTTATATTTAGTGAATTGCGTAGATTTCTTATACTTTGCACTCCTATCGTGTTTTTGTACTGGTTGTTGCTGTAACATCCTGACCCGCGCCGACTGGACATTTGTAAAAAGAGCTTCATAGCTCATCGGATTCCTCCAAGGATAAATAAAGATTCTGATTCTGATCCACACGGTCCACGACCAGCAGTGGCCCATCGCTTCAGGCCATTGCCGATTCTTTTCGTATTCATGACGCAACGTCGATAGTGCAATCGTCATACAATTATGGGAAGAGATAACATAAAAAAAACGTGTAAACCAGGGGATTTATGTAACGTATGTGTGTTGAACTTCTTTTGCACCGTACGTAGACACACGTGCTAATTAGAGGCGCAGTGTTGAGTCTATGGGCAGTGTTGAGTCTATGGGCAGTGTTGAGTCTATGGGCAGTGTTGAGTCTATGGATAGTGTTGAGTCGATGGGTAGTGTTGAGTCTATGGGCAGTGTTGAGTCTATGGGCAGTGTTGAGTCTATGGATAGTGTTGAGTCTATGGATAGTGTTGAGTCGATGGGTAGTGTTGAGTCTATGGGCAGTGTTGAGTCTATGGGCAGTGTTGAGTCTATGGATAGTGTTGAGTCGATGGGTAGTGTTGAGTCTATGGGCAGTGTTGAGTCTATGGGCAGTGTTGAGTCTATGGGTAGTGTTGAATCTATGGGCAGTGTTGAGTCTATGGGTAGTGTTGAGTCTATGGGCAGTGTTGAGTCTATGGGCAGTGTTGAGTCTATGGGTAGTGTTGAGTCTATGGGCAGTGTTGAGTCTATGGGTAGTGTTGAGTCTATGGGTAGTGTTGAGTCTATGGGTAGTGTTGAGTCTATGGGTAGTGTTGAGTCTATGGGCAGTGTTGAGTCTATGGGTAGTGTTGAGTCTATGGGTAGTGTTGAGTCTATGGGTAGTGTTGAGTCTATGGGTAGTGTTGAGTCTATGGGCAGTGTTGAGTCTATGGGTAGTGTTGAGTCTATGGGCAGTGTTGGGTCTATGGGTAGTGTTGAGTCTATGGGCAGTGTTGAGTCTATGGGTAGTGTTGAGTCTATGGGTAGTGTTGAATCTATGGGTAGTGTTGAGTCTGTGGGCAGTGTTGAGTCTATGGGCAGTGTTGAGTCTATGGTGCAGTGTTGAGTCTATGGATAGTGCTGAGTCTATGGATAGTGTTGAGTCTATGGATAGTGTTGAGTCTATGGATAGTGTTGAGTCTATGGGTAGTGCTGAGTCTATGGGTAGTGCTGCGTCTATGGGCAGTGTTGAGTCTAAGGGCAGTGTTGAGTCTATGGATAGTGCTGAGTCTATGGGCAGTGTGATGTAGGTATGTTGAACTTCTTTCGCACTTTACGTAGCCAACCGTGCTAATTGGAGGCGCGGGTCTGTTGGCTCTGTGTGTCCAGGCAAGGCTTGCGTGCGAGAGGCTGGGAGCGGTGCACGTGAGCATGGACAGACTGGTCTCCAACACAAGCTCGGACTTTGCGGGAGAAGTGAGACGGCTGAAGGAAATCGGCCAGGTAAGTGGTGCGCGTTCTCACACATACACAAAGAGAAAGATCCCCCGTGTAGCCTTTAGCAGGCTGTTGGGGCAAGTGCTGTTAGGAAGCACATATGAGGGCAGGTACGGCACGTGAAGAGGTGGGTGGCCAGCACCACGTCCTGCCGCTTTTGTCTGCCCAGTGCTGATATTTAACACAATATTCCAGGTACTCGTTTAAGGCTGAGTCGACCTAGCGGAGGCCCTGGAGCGGTTCAGATAACCGTCACGGATATTTTTCATGAGCGCGTTATCGGAACTCGGATCGCCAGGTTCATAGCGCAGTGCACTAACCACTACACTACCGTTCCAAAGACAAAGATCCCCCGTATAGCCTTCACAGACTGTTGGGGCAAGTGCAATGAGCGAGCACCAATGAAAGCTGGCACGACACACGAGGGGGTGGGCGGCTAACATTTTGCCCGGCCGCCTTTGTCTCCCCAGTGGCGATGTTTTTACACACCGCACCAGGTGGTCATTTGCGGCTTATTCAACCTCGGGGAGGCCCAGGACTGGTTCAGAAAATCGTCATTGGTGGTAGCCGCCAGCGGGAATCGAACTCGGGTCGCCGAGTTCGTAGCGCAGTGCGTTAACCGCTACACTACCGCTCCCAATCCGCGCATGCAAACGCACGTGAGTGCTGCTACTCAGGACGGCTGGACTGCGTCTTAGTATGGCCCTGTTTGCCATACAACGCGTTGACCGTCCAGTGGCCTCTAGACTGGATGAAGGACCCCCCACCCCCTACCCCCTCAACACCATGCCGGTCATTGGGGTTGTTTGGCCACGATTCACCACTCACCACGCTGGTCAGCCTGGCCTGGTGAAGCGGAAGGGGGGGGAGGGATTCAGCAGCGGTTCAGACATCGCCCGCCACCGATGGCAGCCGTGACGCCAAAATTGAACTCGGGTCACGAGGCTTCACAGCGCACGCACATCCTTTATTTAAAACGCGGGAACATAGAAGTTCAGCGCAGCAGTGGAATGTCCTGCACTGCTCTCTTTTGCTCACCACGTGACCCCGTAGCCTATAGACGTGTGCACGTATGTAAGTTACACTTTTTTTGTAACCTCCGAATGTAGCCGACCATGCTAATTGGAGGTGTAGGGTAAGGACAATACACTAAACGCAGCATCTTTGTGCGTTGTGGTTGTCCATCCAAGCACTATCCAGGCTCAAATGCTGCTTAGATTCCGAGCTCTGACAGAGATCGGGCGTGTTCCGGTTAATTTGGTGAAATGCCAGCGAGCTGTTACCTGGCGTAGTAGTAGGTTTTTACCCTTTTAAACTGGTACAAAACTGACACCTTTATTCAAGGCATCATGTTTGCAATAACCACAACACAAGTAGTCAAAAAAGCAAACAAAAAGAAGCAACTCTGATAATGATAATAATATGCACTGTCCTTGAAGTTGATTGGTCCACACCCGAGACGGCTTTCTTCTTTTTGTTTGCTTTTTTGACTACTTGTGTTGTGGTTATTGCAAACATGATGCCTTGAATAAAGGTGTCAGTTTTGTACCAGTTTAAAAGGGTAAAAACCTACTACTATATTTTGCCACTGGTAAAAGAGATCTCATAGTGTAAACTGTTAGCTGGCGTTTAAGTCAACCCCTTCTGCGTGCCGCGTGCATCCTGTGTGTGCATGGCTCCCGCAGGAAGTGCCGCCCGGCCTATGGGTGAGACTCGTGCAAGACAGGCTCACTGAGAACGACTGCATCAAACAGGTGCCACCTGCTGGGGCACGAGGCTCCACGTCCTCACCGTGCCTCACCCTTCCTCACCGTGCCTCTGCGGCCGCCTGGAATGCTCTTTTGTCTTCCGATATTAGGAAGCCACTGGAGCTATGCACTTTTAAAATAATCATCTGGATTGGCAAACTAATTTCTTACATACGAACATACTTGATCACGACCGACCCAGAGACAAAGCGTCGACACGCACACACGCACGGAAGGGGACGTGACGATCGATGGAGAGTCCCAGCCAGACGAGTAGCGCGGGAACATCAACAAGTCAGGTGTAACCCGAATGGAAAAGGGCCTTCAGAACGTAAACTATTACGAAGCAATTTTATTTGACCAGGTAAGGCCCACTGAGCCATACTGCTCTTTTTCAGAAGTGACGGAATGGATTGTCGTCATGTGGAAATTTATAGCAGCTAAATGCTCCTTTTATTTTTTCTTCTTGGTTCTTTCGGTAAAGTCACGTAGAAGGGAAACAATAAAATAATAAAATTAAAAATATTACTTTACCGAAAGAACCAAGAAGATGAATCCCTGCAGTCACGAAAGCTTTACATCGAAATTCAGCTAAATGCTCTTAAACGCGCATTGATTATAAATGTGGAGGGAAAAACTGGAGGACCTGGAGAAAAAGTAACGAGACCACGGGCAGAACACGCGAACTGAAATGATACAGGCATCGTCAGGGACGGAATTCCCCATCGCCAGTAGGGTCACATACAAGATCGCCTGCCTCTGCCACAACGCCTTCATATCCGCCTGCCCGCCGTACCTTTCTTCATTACTGACAACTTGCAGCTCAGCACACGGCAGATGCCTGCGCAGCGCGACTCACGACCTCCTCTTGATACCAAGATCCAGGATGGTCATCACGTCTACGCGCCGCTTCTCGGTGGCAGCCCCAACATTCTGGAACGATATCCCTCTGCACATTCGCAGCATCACCTCAATCGCCTCCTTCAAGAGAGACTTAAAAACTCACCTCTACAATCATGCTTTTGAGCGACTCTGAGCTCGGCTCCGCGCCTCTGAGTTGCGGCCACTACGTCTGCAAATTTGCGCGCGTTACTAATTGAACTATTATTATTATTATTCAACCCACGATCTTCTGTATACCAGGAGAGGGAGTTAACATCTCGCCACCGCAGTCCACCACTAACACCACCCCCCCCCGCCCCCCGGTGCTCTCACCTCTCGCCTCCCCCTGTCTGCATGTCGCTGCGCGGCAGGGCTGGCTGATTGAAGACTTCCCTCAGACGCGGCCACAGGCGCTGCTGCTGCAGGAGAAGGGAATCGCCCCTCGCCACGTGGGTGAGCACTGCGTTACCCCGTCACCTCACCACCGGCACTCACAGTGCAACCGGCAATCACGCTGTTAGGGTAAAGGCATTGTCCCGCAATTGCTTGTACGTATCTTGAACTTATTTCGCACCGTATCTAGCCGACCGCGCTAATCGGAGGTGCGGGGGAAGGACAACAAACTAAACACACAAAAGCAGTTTTCAATATGGATGATTTAAAAGTGCTTAGCTCTGGTGGATTCCTAAATATCAGAAGGAAGAGCGTTCCAGACGGCTACGGAAGCGCACTTGAAAGCGCGCGACGTGGTGAACGTCTTTATTCGACGACCAGCTAAAAGCCGCTGCCGCTGCGGGGATGACCGCAGTCCGCGTGATGGTGGTTTATTCTCCGTGACGAGATCAGCGAGGTGATGTGGTTCGTTTGCGGCAAGCACTTAACGTGAAATGAGGTGCGACCTTTTTTACAAGGAGTCATGTTTGCATAGACCACAATACCTGCAGTCATAATGCAATCAAAGAACATAACTCTGATAATGTGTGCACTGTCCTTGAAGTTGATTGGTCCACACCCGAGACAGCTTTCCTTAGAGCCTAGTCTCACATGGGTTGGACCAGATGACGCCAAAAGGCGCACAACTCAAAGACAATGCACCATCAGAGTATGAGAGCTCGGGGCAAGCATTTACACCATTGGAACCTCATTTGCCAGTAAAAATATGATAATTGTTTTTTTACCCTTCTATTTGGCAACAAAACTGACACCTTTTTTACAAGGAGTCATATTTACATAGACCACAATACATGCAGTCATAATGCAAACAAAAAACATAACTCTGATAATGTATGCACTGTCCTTGAAGTTGATTGGTCCACACCCAAGACAGCTTTCCTTAGAGCCTAGTCTCACATGGGTTGGGCCAGATGACGCCAAAAGGCGCACAACTCTGGCATTATCAGAGTTGTGTGTTTTGTTGGCATTATGACTGCAGGTATTGTGGTCTATGTAAACATGACTCCTTGTAAAAAAGGTGTCAGTTTTGTTGCCAGATAGAAGGGTAAAAAACCAATGATCATATTTTTTACTAGAAAATGAGGTTCCAATGGTGAGGCGCGACCTTATAATAATGCCTTGCACAACAAGTTGTCCCAGAAGCTGGCATGCCACAGTTGTACTTCCGCTTTGAAAAAGGACAGAGCACTGAACGTTTCATGACAACGTGACGCCGATAGGAACACTCGGGATAAAACATTTGGGAAGATTTTGTTTGAAAAGACTGAAACAGGTGGAGGAGGGCTTCGTCACAATTCTGGCTAATCGCCTCATGAGGCTGGTTGTTGTAATCACCAGCGAAACGTCACGTTACCCGCATTGTAAGTTGCGTGGGTTTACTCTCCAACACACCGGGGTGCTGAAGTAGTCACTAATTTCGATTTAAAGCATTCGTGACTGCAGGGATTCATCTTCTTGGTTCTTTTGGTAAAGTCACGTGGAAGGGAAATAATAAAATAATAAAAATAAAACATCATAACATAATTCTCACGACGTTTCGGCTACAACGCAAGCAGCCGTCGAGGACGTGACTTTACCGAAAGAACTAAGAAGATAGTCACTAATTGGCACGTTGTGTTTACACGACACAACCTCACCTCATCGGCTGTGTCGGGTGGTGGCAGGTTTAACGATACACATTTATATTTACACAATCCAGCCCGTAAAAGAAACATTTTTTATTACAGATTGTTTGAAATAATTGCTAAATTGCGTGCGTGTTCGCGTGTGCAGTCATGCTGGATGCCCCCGACGCCGTGCTCATAGAACGCAACCAGGGCAAGCGCGTGGACCCACTCACCGGAGGTGAGAGAGGCGGCGGTGGCGACCCCCCCCGCAACAACAGCCTCACCGCCTCACTCGTGCCAAGGAGGAGTGGCGGCGGGTGGCTACGCCGTGCCGCGTTAGGGTCTGGCTGGTCAGCGTGGTTAGAGCCGTGCCCCTGGCCTTTAACCACACTAATTGGGTAGTCTGGTTAGAAGCCAGGGGTTTCGCCGGGGTATAACCGGTGAGTGTGGTGAGAAGCCAGGGGTACGGCTGGGGTATAATTGGGTCATGTGGTTAGAATCCAGGGGAACGGCTGGGGTATAATCGGCGAGTGTGGTTAGAAGCCAGGGGTTTGGCTGGGGTATAATTGGGTTTCAATTTCAAAAACAGTGCGTACATGATCAGAGTTGTCTTTTTGTTTGCATTTTGACCGCAAGTGTTGTGGTTAATGCAAACATGATCCCTTGTATAAAGGTGTCAGTTTTGTTGCCAGATAAAAGGGTAAAAACCTCTTACTATAACTGCAGATTATGTCTATAAGTAACGGTTCCCTGGGTAATAAGAGTGTCACGGAGAGCAAAAAGGCACTCGTAATTTGATTTGACAAACAAATGTAGATCATATTCTTAGGTTTTTTCGGTAAAGTCACGTAGGTAAAAAATTAAAATTAATAAAAGTAAAATAAAATAAACCATTCACTTGATACAGCTGTCGGGCTGTGACGGTTCCACCTGAAGACGGAAGCTTGTGTTGCCTCCGAAACGTCGTGATTTTTATTTTATTTTACTTTTATTAATTTACATTTTTTACCTACGTGACTAAAAACCTAAGAATATGAATCCTTGCAGTCACGAAAGCTTCAAATCTAAAATGTAGATCATTGCACGATCGCGGGTTGCGCGCGCGCGTGCGTGCGTGTGTGTCTCCGCGAAAGGGGAGCGGTAGTGTAGCGGTTATCCCGCTGCGCTATGGACCTGGCGACCCGGGTTCGATTCTCGCTCACGGCTAACACCAGTGACGATTTCTGAACCGATCCTGGGCCTCCCCTAGGTCGACTCAGCCTTAAATGAGTACCTGGTGCGGTGTGTAAACATCGCCCACTGGGGAGACAAAGGCGGTCGGGCGTGGTGCTGGCCACCCACCCCCTCGTGTACCGTTCCGGCCTTCATAGGTGCTCGCTAACAGCACTTGCCCCTACAGTCTGTTAAGGCTATACGGGGGATCTTTGTCTTTTGTCTCCACGGCAGACGTGTACCACGCCACCTTCGCCTGGCCCAGTGAGCCAAGCGTGCGCGCCCGCCTGCTTGCGCCGCCGGGCATCTCCGAGGAGCGCACGGCGGAGCGGCTGCGGTGCCACCGCAGGGACGCGTGGTCCGTCGAGGCCTGCTACCCCAGCTACCTGCGCAGCGTCAACGCCGACCAGCCGGCGCCCGACCTGCTGGCACAAGGCAAGCCAGCTATGGCTGCAAAGTTTGGTCGTGCATGTTACGTGTGTATCGTTTATAGTTAAATTTGAATCACAGTTCCTATGATCACCGTTACGTTGTATTGTTGGTTCTTTCGGTAAAGTCACGTAGAAGGGAATTTACCAAAAGAACCAAGAATATGAATCCCTGCAGTCACGAACGCTTTAAATCAAACTTCACTGTTATATTGTTTTTATAGCTTTATTTTGGTTATTTTGAAAACGTTTTGGTTTAGCCATGTTTAGCCTTGTTTGTTTGTTGTAGTAGGCCTGATAACTTTAATCTAAATTGTCTTATGGTTGTTATTGTTTGACTTGCATTTCCACTGGGATTTTTGCATACAGCGTTGATATACGGTGTTTTTTCTGGAAGACTTTGCTGTTTTTTCCTGGATTTTTTCTGTTGCGTGTAGTCACTTTAAGATGTTTCTTGTTCATGTTTTTGTTTGTCGCGGTTGCACCCGAGTCAAGAGCCGCATGGCTCACAGGGTTATACCTAATAAATGAAACTGAAACTGAAAAAAACTGAAGCGCCATCGCACACGCTCAGGAGAATTACTAAACTAAACTATGAACTATAAGCAATTTTGATTTTAGCAGTTAAGGCCCACTGAGCAATGTAGCTCTTTTGTCACAAGCGACCTGGCCATCACAAATGATGGCCCAGCAAAGTGGCTTATCATCGTGTGGAAATTTATAGCAGTAGCTAATCACTAAACACATGTTGCTTCTAAATGTGCACGGAAAAACCCGAGGATCCGTAGAATAATCCACGCGACCACGGGGAGAGAGAGCGAGAGAGAGACACGCAAACTCCAAATATACAGCAGCAGGCGTCAGGGTCAGGATCGAACCCGCGACCTCCTGCACACCAGGCGAGGTAGTTAACATCTCCTAGCCACCGTGATGCTGATGAGAGAGAGACACGCAAACTCCAAATACACAGCAGCAGGCGTCAGTGTCGGGATCGAACCCACGACCTCCTGTACACCAGGCGAGGTAGTTAACATCTCCTAGCCACCATGATGATGATGAGAGAGAGAGACACGCAAACTCCAAATATACAGCAGGCGTCGGAGTCGGGATCGAACCCACGACCTCCTGCACACCAGGCGAGGTAGTTAACATCTAGCCACCGTGATGATGATGAGAGAGAGAGAGACACGCAAACTCCAAATATACAGCAGCAGGCGTCAGTGTCGGGATCGAACCCACGACCTCCTGTACACCAGGCGAGGTAGTTAACATCTCCTAGCCACCGTGATGATGATGAGAGAGAGAGACACGCAAACTCCAAATATACAGCAGGCGTTGGGGTCGGGATCGAACCCACGACCTCCTGCACACCAGGCGAGGTAGTTAACATCTAGCCACCGTGATGATGATGAGAGAGAGAGAGACACGCAAACTCCAAATATACAGCAGCAGGCGTCAGGGTCGCGATCGAACCCACGACCTCCTGTATGTTATTTATTATAGCTTTCCATTTGCCTCCATAACTCCCGGATGCTGCACCTGCAAAACTGGAGATGCTTGCACTTTGGCAAGAAACATTTTCGAAGGCGCCCGCTGAGCGAAAGAAAAAATCAACCCGTAAAAACAAAGTTTTTCACTATAAATCCTTTATATGCGTGGCATCGGTTTTATTTTATTATTCATTTCTGTTTTTCTTGAGTAAGAGTTTAATTTTTATCACATTGGTATTTGAAATAAAATATGAATTTTTTTTTTCCTAAAAAGTGGAAAATTTGGGGAAAAAAATTTCACGAAAATAAATTGTCACGCACAACGAGTCTGTGTGCAAAATGTCAGCTCGATTGGATCACGGGAAGTGGGTTAAAAAACGACCGAAAGATTTGCACGGTCGTAAGCAAGCAAGCAAGCAAGCGAACTTAATATAAAGGATTAAAAAAACGGCGTCCGCAATAAGCGTACACGTCGACGGTGTGTTTCTCTCGTCCCGTCAGTGCTGACGCTTGTGGCGGAGCGCGAGCGGCCTCTGGGGCCCGGCACGGCCCGCCTGCTCCTGCTGGGGCCTCCCGGCAGCGGCAAAGACCTCCAGGCCTCGCGTCTCGCACTCAAGTACGGCCTGCTCAACGGTGGGTGAAGCCCCGGGCGGCCGCGTCGTTACAACGCGGTTTCCCCAAGTTGTCGACAACGAATTATTTTCTTGAGCTGCGCGGCTGAGCGGAGTGGATACATGAGCACGCAGTGATACAGAAACGCAACGGTGGCGTACCCTGAGTTATTTGCCCGGCTATCTCACCGCGTGTGTACGTAGTACATCGTATCTCGCCAAACTTTACGCTTACAGCATTTGTGGGGAATCTGTCTTCTCGCTCGATGCGTTTTTTGCTTCACGCGACGTTTTTCAGGAAACGCATCTACTACCACCGCGTTCAATGAGGGCTTTCCGTACGGGAGCCGTGGAAAATTTTTCCTTTACTGAGGGCCGAATATGCCTTTCAAACACCAGTGGAGGATGGCGGTCATCGTCATCGTCATTGTTGTTGTGAGTTGCGCAGTGTCATACAGGAAGCTGCTGTTGGAGGCCGCGGCCGGTGAGAGCGCGACGGGCCAGGCGGTCAAGATGCACCTTGAGAGCCGGCGACCAGGTGACCACAACTGTCATGTCGCTTGGCCAAGCTGGCTAGCCAATGGGTGATCTGTTTAGCGAGGTAACTGCAGTGAGCAGCAGTCAGGTAACCTCAACTGTGAGGTCGCTTGACCAAGCTGACTAGCCAATCGGTGATGTGTTTAGCCAGGTAACTGCAGTGAGCAGCAGTCAGGTGACCACAACTGTCATGTCGCTTGGCCAAGCTGGCTAGCCAATGGGTGATCTGTTTAGCCAGGTAACTGCAGTGAGCAGCAGTCAGGTGACCGCAACTGTGAGGTCGCTTGACCAAGCTGGCTAGCCAATGGGTGATCTGTTTAGTCAGGTAACTGCAGTGAGCAGCAGTCATGTGACCGCTACTGTCATGTCGCTTGGCCAAGCTGGCTAGCCAATGGGTGATCTGTTTAGTCAGGTAACTGCAGTGACCACAGGTCAGGTGACCGCAAATGTCATGTCGCTTGACCAAGCTGGCTAGCCAATGGGTGATCTGTTTAGTCAGGTAACTGCAGTGACCAGCAGTCAGGTGACCACAACTGTGAGGTCGCTTGGCCAAGCTGGCTAGCCAATGGGTGATCTGTTTAGCCAGGTAACTGCAGTGAGCAGCAGTCAGGTGACCTCAACTGTCATGTCGCTTGACCAACCTGGCTAGCCAATGGGTGATCTGTTTAGTCAGGTAACTGCAGTGAGCAGCAGTCATGTGACCTCAACTGTGAGGTCGCTTGGCCAAACTGGCTAGCCAATGGGTGATCTGTTTAGCCAGGTAACTGCAGTGAGCAGCAGTCAGGTGACCTCAACTGTCATGTCGCTTGACCAACCTGGCTAGCCAATGGGTGATCTGTTTAGTCAGGTAACTGCAGTGAGCAGCAGTCATGTGACCTCAACTGTGAGGTCGCTTGGCCAACCTGGCTAGCCAATGGGTGATCTGTTTAGCCAGGTAACTGCAGTGAGCAGCAGTCAGGTGACCGCAACTGTCATGTCGCTTGGCCAAACTGGCTAGCCAATGGGTGATCTGTTTAGCCAGGTAACTGCAGTGAGCAGCAGTCATGTGACCACAACTGTGAGGTCGCTTGGCCAAGCTGGCTAGCCAATGGGTGATCTGTTTAGCCAGGTAACTGCAGTGAGCAGCAGTCATGTGACCACAACTGTGAGGTCGCTTGGCCAAGCTGGCTAGCCAATGGGTGATCTGTTTAGCCAGGTAACTGCAGTGAGCAGCAGTCATGTGACCACAACTGTGAGGTCGCTTGGCCAAGCTGGCTAGCCAATGGGTGATCTGTTTAGCCAGGTAACTGCAGTGAGCAGCAGTCAGGTGACCTCAAGTGTCATGTCGCTTGGCCAAGCTGGCTAGCCAATGGGTGATCTGTTTAGCCAGGTAACTGCAGTGAGCAGCAGTCAGGTGACCTCAACTGTCATGTCGCTTGGCCAAGCTGGCTAGCCAATGGCAATGGGTGATCTGTTTAGCCAGGTAACTGCAGTGAGCAGCAGTCATGTGACCTCAACTGTCATGTCGCTTGGCCAAGCTGGCTAGCCAATGGGTGATCTGTTTAGCCAGGTAACTGCAGTGAGCAGCAGTCAGGTGACCTCACTTGCCAACCAGGTGATAAGTGCTGACCGGCAGGAAGGTGAACCACACTGGACATCTGTGAGAAAGAGCGTTATAGCTCATCGGATTCCTTCAGCATAAATAGATATTCTGATTCTGACCATCAGTCGGATGGCCTCGCTATTAGTCGTGTGTCGAGGTGACGGGGTGGCTTGGAGGTCAGAGTGCAGAGCTGTTACTGCTGAGATCCTGGGTTCGAATCCACATCTGACTAAGCCGGGGTCTCATTTGTAGCGAGTGTGATGGTCTCAGTCTGGTCATCAATCACGTCCAATACGGTTTGCACGTTATTTGGCTAAATTCGAGATCCGAGAATAAAAAAAAATAACATTAATGTGGTCATCACGTGATGAACGTTGCTCCTGGTAACAGAGGGAGTTTGAAAATGCTGACTTCTCTCCGCTCCCCACTCCCCCCCCCCCCCCCCCCACTGTGTGAACTGGGTCAAAGTGTAACGTGTTCGTTTAACACGTAGGCTTTCGCGACCAATATCATCCATAAGAGGTTTCTTTGGTTAGATCACGTAAATATATAAATGTGTCGTTAAACCCGCCACCACCCGACACAGCCAACTAGTGAGGGTTGTCATGTAAACAGAACGTGCCCAATTCGTCACTAGTACAGCACTAGTGTATAGTGTAGTGTATAGTGTAGTGTATAGTAGTGTAGTGTATAGTAGTGTAGTGTATAGTGTAGTGTATAGTGTAGTGTATAGTAGTGTATAGTGTAGTGTATAGTGTAGTGTAGTATATAGTGTAGTGTATAGTAGTGTATAGTGTAGTGTATAGTGTAGTGTATAGTGTAGTGTATAGTGTAGTGTATAGTGTAGTGTATAGTAGTCTATAGTGTATAGTGTAGTATATAGTGTAGTGTATAGTAGTGTATAGTGTAGTGTATAGTGTAGTGTATAGTGTAGTGTATAGTGTAGTGTATAGTGTAGTGTATAGTAGTCTATAGTGTATAGTGTAGTATATAGTGTAGTGTATAGTAGTGTATAGTGTAGTGTATAGTGTAGTGTATAGTGTAGTGTATAGTGTAGTGTATAGTAGTCTATAGTGTATAGTGTAGTATATAGTGTAGTGTATAGTAGTGTATAGTGTAGTGTATAGTGTAGTGTATAGTGTAGTGTATAGTGTAGTGTATAGTGTAGTGTATAGTAGTCTATAGTGTATAGTGTAGTATATAGTGTAGTGTATAGTAGTGTATAGTGTAGTGTATAGTGGAGTAGTGTATAGTGGAGTAGTGTATAGTGTAGTGTTTAGTGTAGTATATAGTGTAGTGTGTAGTGTATAGTGGAGTAGTGTATAGTGTAGTGTATAGTGTAGTGTATAGTGTAGTGTATAGTGTAGTGTACAGTGTAGTGTATGGTGTAGTATACTAGTACAGCACACTGGTGTGTTGGAGAGCCAAGCCACAACATTTACAATTTGAGTACGACGTCTCGCCAGTAATTACAACCAGCTTCATCAGGCGACAGCCAGATTTGTGGAGAAGTCCACCTGTTTCGTTCCTTATATAGAGGCGTAGATGTGGGGACCACACTTCTGCACTCTTGAGTCAAGGCACATTATGCATGCGCATCATGCGGGCACTTTGATCTTGTCCTTCTTGTCAAATTGTGTATTAAAATATCCGTACCAATGGTAATCCTTATTGAATTATGGTGGCCTGTATAGGCATGCATTTAAACATTGTATTATTTGATAATTCACTTCCACGCAGCACTAAGTCGGTAGCTATCCAAACGGTTAAAATTATTTTACTTTCTTTCAATTTCGATAGATTCTCTAATTAGTCTTGGCCAGTAGTAGCTAGTTTTGCACAGAACTTCAACATTATCAAAATCACCATTGGAACCTCATTTGCCAGTAAAAAATATGATAATTGTTTTTTTACCCTTCTATCTGGCAACAAAACTGACACCTTGTACAAAAAAGGTGTCAGTTCTGGCAACAAAACTGACACCTTGTACAAAAAAGGTGTCAGTTTTGTTGCCAGATAGAAGGGTAAAAAACCAATTATCATATTTTTACTGGCAAATGAGGTTCCAATGGTGTAAATGCTTACCCCGAGCTCTCATACTCTGATGATGCATTGTCTTTGAGTTGTGCGCCTTTTGGCGTCATCTGGTCCAACACCATGTGAGACTAGGCTCTAAGGAAAGCTGTCTCGGGTGCGGACCAATCAATTTCAAGGACAGTGCATACATTATCAGAGTTGTGTTTTTTTTTTGCATTCCGACCTTAGGTGTATTGTGGTCAATGCAAACACATGACTCCTTGTAAAAAAGGTGTCAGTTTTGTTGCCAGATAGAAGGGTAAAAAAACAATTATCATTATCAAAATCAATTGAGTGTCCTTGTAGGTGAACACGCGCGTGTCGTCCGGTGACTCCTCCGCGGAGGGGGAAGTTCGGTGACCCCCCCTGCCCCCCCCCCCCCCCCCCGCTTGGTGTCACCTTCCGTGCCGGCGCCGTGCAGTGCCGGACCTGCTGGTGGCTGGGCTGCTGGCGGAGCGGCTGAGGGGGCGCGAGGCGACGGCGCGGGGCTGGGTGCTGCACGGGCCGCTGCACGTCGCCGAGCAGCTGGCGCTGCTGCAGTCCGACGGCATCTTCCCCAACCGGTGCGGCCTCGGCGCCTGCCGCCCGCAACCCGTAGCCTACAGCCCACCACCCATAGCCCACAGCCCACAGCCCACAGCCCACCACCCACAGCCCACCACCCACAGCCCACCACCCATAGCCCACCACCCACAGCCCACACCCCCAGCCCACAGCCCACAGCCCACAGCCCACCACCCATAGCCCACAGCCCACAGCCCAAGCAAAGCCCACCACCCACCGCCCACCACCCACAGCCCACCACCCACAGCCACCACCCACAGCCCACCACCCACAGCCACCACCCATAGCCCACCACCCACAGCCACCACCCACAGCCCACCACCCATAGCCCACCACCCACAGCCCACCACCCACAGCCCCACCACCCACAGCCCACCACCACAGCCCACCACCCACAGCCCCACCACCCACAAGCCCACCACCCACAGTCCCACACCATAGCCCACCACCCATAGCCCACCACCACAGCCCACCCACCACAGCCCACCACCCACAGCCCACCACCACAGCCCAACCACCCACAGCCCACCACCCACAGCCACACCCACAGCCCACCACCACAGCCACCACCCATAGCCCACCACCAATAGCCCACCACCACAGCCCACCACCCATAGCCCACCACCATAGCCCACCAACCCATAGCCCACCACCCACAGCCACCACCCACAGCCACCACCCACAGCCCACCCACCCATAGCCACCCCCACAGCCCACCACCCATAGCCCACCACCCACAGCCCACCACCCATAGCCCACCACCCACAGCCCACCATCCATAGCCCACCACCCATAGCCCACCACCCACAGCCCACCACCCACAGCCCACCACCCACAGCCCACCACCCATAGCCCACCACCCACAGCCCACCACCCACAGCCCACCACCCATAGCCCACCACCCATAGCCCACCACCCACAGCCCACCACCCATAGCCCACCACCCATAGCCCACCACCCATAGCCCACCACCCACAGCCCACCACCCACAGCCCACCACCCATAGCCCACCACCCATAGCCCACCACCCACAGCCCACCACCCATAGCCCACCACCCATAGCCCACCACCCATAGCCCACCACCCACAGCCCACCACCCAGCCCACCACCCACAGCCCACCACCCACAGCCCACCACCCACAGCCCACCACCCATAGCCCACCACCCATAGCCCACAACCCACAGCCCACCACCCACCCCCACCACCAGCCCACCACCCACAGCCCACCACCCACAGCCCACCACCCATAGCCCCCACCCACAGCCCACCACCCACAGCCACCACCCCACAGCCCACCACCCACAGCCCACCCCACAGCCCACCACCCATAGCCCACAACCCACAGCCCACCACCCACAGCCCACCACCCACAGCCCACCACCCATAGCCCACCACCCACAGCTAACAGCCAACCACCCATAGCCCACAACCCACAGCTAACAGCCAACCACCCATAGCCCACAACCCACAGCTAACAGCCAACCACCCATAGCCCACAACCCACAGCTAACAGCCAACCACCCATAGCCCACAACCCACAGCTAACAGCCAACCACCCATAGCCCACAACCCACAGCTAACAGCCAACCACCCATAGCCCACAACCACAGCTAACAGCCAACCACCCATAGCCCACAACCCACAGCTAACAGCCAACCACCCATAGCCCACAACCCACAGCTAACAGCCAACCACCCATAGCCCACAACCCACAGCTAACAGCCAACCACCCATAGCCCACAACCCACAGCTAACAGCCAACCACCCATAGCCCACAACCCACAGCTAACAGCAACCACCCATAGCCGCAACCCACAGCTAACAGCCAACCACCCATAGCCCGCAACCCACAGCTAACAGCCAACCACCCATAGCCCACAGCCCACAGCTAACAGCCCACAGCCAACCGCCCATCATCTACAGCCCACAGCTAACAGCCAACAGCCCCCAGGCCCACCACCCATAGCCCACAGCCAACAGCTAACAGCCCGCAACCCACAGCCAACCGCCCATCATCTACAGCCCACAGCTAACAGCCAACAGCCCCCAGCCCACCACCCATAGCCCACAGCCAACAGCTAACAGCCCGCAACCCACAGCTAACAGCCCGCAGCTGACAACCCAACAGCCCCGCAGCCCACAAACGTTACTCGCCGATGACTCAGTTGCGAAAAACTCAACCGTGTGAAAAGTTGGCAGGACCCTCTTGAAAAGAGTCTGCGGGACTCAGCGAGGCTTTCCACACAAGAGACCCATCGACTCACACCGAGATCCATAGCCTCACAGACACCCAGCGCCTCACTTAGATAAACACGGACTCACACAGTGATCCGTAGACCAAACTATTACGCCCGCTACTTCTGTGCGGCCTCTTTATATGCGCGCTCGCATGCAGACGCTGTGTGAAAGTCACAATCGTGAGTCGTGTACCTTCGTGCTGTTTATTTGAGTTTGTGTCTTTGCGTTTGTGTCTTTGTGTTTGTGCTTAACTACCCAGGGTGTTCATCCTCGACGTGCCGGACGACACGGCCGTGGAGCGCACGTCGCTGCGGAAGACGGACCCCGTGACGGGCGAGCGGTACGCGCGCCGCACAACGAACAACCACGGGCCTCCCGCTGTTGACTCCGGGGAGAGGTTCACCGAGTCCGGGACTCCCTCTCAGGACGAGGCGCTGGGTTGGGAATGTTTTGGCCAGTCGCGTGAAATGGGCTGACGTGCGGGCGTGGGCCGCCAGCGGGGTCTATGGCACGCGAGGTAGTCTGTACGCGTGTGTGTTGAACCTCTTTCACACCGTACGTAGCCAACCGTGCTAATCGGAGGTGCAGTGTTGAGTCTTTGGGTAGTGGATGTCTATGGGCAGTGTTGAGTCTGTGGGTAGTGTTGAGTCTATTGGCAGTGTTGAGTGTGGTAGTGTTGAGTCTATTGGCAGTGTTGAGTCTGTGGGTAGTGTTGAGTCTTTGGGTAGTGGAAGTCTATGGGCAGTGTTGAGTCTGTGGGTAGTGTTGAGTCTATGGCAGTGTTGAGTCTATGGGTAGTGTTGAGTCTATGGGTAGTGTTGAGTCTATGGGTAGTGTTGAGTCTGTGGGTAGTGTTGAGTCTGTGGGCAGTGTTGAGTCTATGGGCAGTGTTGAGTCTATGGGCAGTGTTGAGTCTATGGGCAGTGTTGAGTCTATGGGCAGTGTTGAGTCTATGGGCAGTGTTGAGTCTATGGGCAGTGTTGAGTCTGTGGTAGTGTTGAGTCTATGGGCAGTGTTGAGTCTAGGGTAGTGTTGAGTCTATGGGTAGTGTTGAGTCTATGGGCAGTGTTGAGTCTATGGAAGTGGAAGCCTATGGGTAGTGTTGAGTCTATGGGCAGTGTTGAGTCTATGGCAGTGTTGAGTCTATGGGCAGTGTTGAGTCTATGGTGTAGTGTTGAGTCTATGGGCCAGTGTTGAGTCTATGGGCAGTGTTGAGTCTATGGGAAGTGGAAGCCTATGGGTAGTGTGAGTCTATGGGCAGTGTTGAGTCTATGGGTAGTGTTAGTCTATGGGCAGTGTTGAGTATATGGGCATTGTTAGTCTATGGGCAGGATGTATGTTGAACTTCTTTCGCACCGTACGTAGCCGACGGCGCGGTTCGTACGCGCGGTAGTCTGCGCACCACGCGAGTAGTTGCGCCTCACCCTTGAACCCCGTAAAAAAATAACAACGGGCGTCGTGCCCTTTAACCCGCGGTGCATCGCCGCCGTCGCGGTCACGGTGGTCGCGTGCAGGTACCACGAGATATTCCGCCCGGCCCCAGACGGCGCCGTCTGGGCCCGCTGCCGCCAGCACCCGCGCGACTCGGAGGCCGAGGTACGCGAGCGCCTGCGCGAGTTCCGCTCGCTGGTGGCACCCGCTCGGCTCCTGCATCCGCGCGCCGTCCTCGTCAACGCCGACAGAGACCCCCACACCGTGCTGGAGCACTTGGAGAGCCGCCTCGTCAACGCCTTGCCCGTCAACGCCTTGCCCGCCAACGCCCGCGAGGGCGACTAGCGGCTCGGGTGGGCGGGGGGAGGGGTCGGGGCGACTGAGTTTGCAGCATTGACTAGTGGCTGTCAAGAGTAGGCGAGTGATGGGGATGACCCGGAGGATCAAGTGATTGGCAGATTGCTCAACGGGATGACTAGTCACTCGCCGACACGGTGATGTGGAAGTAAAGACGATGGCCAACAGCTGAAGGGGGTGCTCAGGGACTCGAGGGTGAGATGTTAACTCTCTCGCCTGGTGTGCAGGAGGTCGTGGGTTCGATCCTGATCCTGACGCCTGCTGCTGCTGTGTATTTGGAGTTTGCGTGTCTCTCTCTCATCATCATCACCGTGACTAGGAGATGTTAACTCCCTCGCCTGGTGTGCAGGAGGTCGTGGGTTCGATCCTGACCCTGACGCCTGCTGCTGTATATTTGGAGTTTGTGTCTCTCTTTTCCCTGTGGTCGCGTGGATTTTTTCTCCGGGTCCTCCGGTTTTCCCCTCCACATTTAGAATCAACAACACGCATTTAAAGTATTTGGCTGCTTATATAAATGTCCACTTGATAAGCCACTTAGTTGAGCTATAATTTATGGCCATGTCGCTTTTTAAAAAGAGCTGTACCGCTCAGTGGGCCTTGCCTGGTAAAATTTAAAAAAATTGCATTGTTTTTTTTTTTGGCCGATCATAAAAATAAATATTTGCTCAAAAGCCTATCTCCTCGCATGTGAAGGCTTTCTCCGGGCACTCTCGCAAGCACACACTCAAGTCATTGGCCAAACATCCCAAGCAGGACCTTTGCTGAAAAGAGCCTTCAGGACCTTGCCCGGTGAAATAAAGGACACTGTCAGAGCATTATTAAGTCCAAACTACGACTGTCTTTATTAAAAACCTTGTCTACAGAGTATTTTACAGACAAACGGTGTTGCACGGTCTACTTTCTAGCCTCAGCAAAAATCACATTTGGTAAGAAAAGGCACAATGTAAGCGAGATGCCTCTTGCTAGCGACACAGAAGCATCCTGACAACGCCAGTATCAATACTAACCGTGCGGTAATCATACACGCATCATACAAAATAACAATATCAAGAACACTGAATTAATATGTCTATACCACTGGTGACGTTTATATATGCGTCAGTAATGATATGATTTTTTTTGTTTTCATCTACTATTCTAAAACATTTGCTTATTCAGGATTACGCAGATTTGAGTTATTATCCCTGCCCCCTCCCCCTTCCTCTTCAGGCCCCACACCTTTCTCTCTAGGCCTCGCCCGTTCCTCTAGAGGCCCCAAGCCTTGTTGTGTAGGCCTCGCTCGTTATTCTTTATGCCCCAAGTCTTTCTGTGTAGGCCTCGCCCGTTCCTCTAGAGGCCCCAAGCCTTGTTGTGTAGGCCTCGCTCGTTATTCTTTATGCCCCAAGTCTTTCTGTGTAGGCCTCGCCCGTTCCTCTAGAGGCCCCAAGCCTTGTTGTGTAGGCCTCGCCCGTTCCTCTAGAGGCCCCAAGCCTTGTTGTGTAGGCCTCGCCCGTTCCTCTAGAGGCCCCAAGCCTTGTTGTGTAGGCCTCGCCCGTTCCTCTAGAGGCCCCAAGCCTTGTTGTGTAGGCCTCGCCCGTTCCTCTAGAGGCCCCAAGCCTTGTTGTGTAGGCCTCGCCCGTTCCTCTAGAGGCCCCAAGCCTTGTTGTGTAGGCCTCGCTCCTTCCTCTTTAGGCCCCAAGCCTTTCTGTGTAGAAAATGGGTAGTGGAGTACGTGCACTGCAGAGGTACGAGGGCGGGTGGGGAAAGTGTGGGTAGCGGTGGGGCGGCTTCATGATGACGACCAGAGCCCCTCTTGGAGCAGTACAATGAAAGATGCATTTGGGATGCATCGAATGAGAAATATTTTTATCACCCGAGAAATGTCTTATTTAATTTCACAGTTTAACCACTCACCACCCACACCCCAGCCAAAGACCCCATTTGTCCCTTACATGTGAGTTGAATTTTTGTTAATGTTACAAAACTCTTGCTGACTCTCAAATACAATGCAAATTGCATCGTATTTGTCCAGCAAAATTAGAGGAATGCGGAGAAATACTAGAGAAAGAGATATACGATTAGCGTCGTGAACAATTTTCGATCACGCTTGTTTTCATCGTAGATCAAAGGCCGTGGGTCATACACAGCTCATCAATACCACAGTCCCTGATTCCTTGCGGTCAGAATGAGGCGCTGACTCGACCCTTTACGATGAAAATCACTCTGATAGCTGTGACATTGAAGTCTCTAGATAAGCGGAGGAGGTTCTACGTCCAATTGGAAACCCGGTGTGTGTCCATGTGCCTGTCATGTGGTGTGACTGAAGCTGGGGACGACACGAAGCTTCCCATTCTTACAGGTTGCTCCTCGGCACTGAGTGTACACATACACGTCCACACAAATAGAGAGGTTAGAACATATATGCTCAATCCACCCATTTATAAGAAACATTTTAACTTTAACACGTAGGCTTTTGCCACCAACATGATCCAAAATGGAGGTTGTTTTGGGGTTAGATCGCGTAAATATAAATGTCTTTAAACCCATCGCCACCCGACACAGCTAATCAGTGAGGTTTGTCACGTAATCGTGTGAACCTGTAACGGCCACCGCAATCTTCAAAGAGAGGATGGCTCAGAGGTGCTAAGCACCACAGAAGACTCAGAAAGGCAGCAGCCAGGCAGTAAGCCGGTGGCAACTTCCACCATGCCCCCCAAGATTTGCCGTCCTCTGCATATGAAGATGTTACCATGTGGGAGTAGGAAACCGGCGCACCCGGAAAAAAACCTACTGGGCAGTTGGAGGCAGTCGCCCTCCAGCAACAACGGAGGGCAGAGGAGCGACGCTCACAACAACGAGCGGAGCGCCGGGTGGCTAAAGCACAGCAAGTTGGCACAGTAGGGGGCACAGGTGGTGCATCAGCCAGTCATCTCGGTCATCTCGGTCAGTCGACCCGTGGCACCTGGGTCTGCCCCGTGACCTCCTGCCAGCGGGCGTTCGACACTTCACGTGGCCTCAAGGTGCACTTGGCCTGGCACAAGCATCGTGGTGACCGTCACCGCCACTTAGTGGCGAATGGCGGTTGTTGTGTACCTGTGTGTGTGTGTACCTGTGTGTGTGTACCTGTGTGTGTACCTGTGTGTGTGTACCTGTGTGTGTGCACCTGTGTGTGTGTACCTGTGTGTGTGGTACCTGTGTGGTGTGCACCTGTGTGTGTGTACCTGTGTGTGTGTACCTGTGTATGTGTACCTGTGTGTGTGTGTACCTGTGTGTGTACCTGTGTGTGTGTACCTGTGTGTGTGTACCTGTGTGTGTATCTGTGTGTGTGTGTACCTGTGTGTGTGTATGTGTGTACCTGTGTGTGTGTGTACCTGTGTGTGTGTACCTGTGTATGTGTGTACCTGTGTGTGTGTACCTGTGTGTGTGTGCCTGTGTATGTGTACCTGTGTGTGTGTGTACCTGTGTGTGTGTACCTGTGTGTGTGTACCTGTGTGTGTGTGTACCTGTGTATGTGTGTACCTGTGTGTGTGGGGAGCGGTGGTGTAGCGGTTAGCGCGCTGCGCTACGAACCTGGCAACTCGGGTTCCATTCCCGCTCATGGCCAACATCAGTGACAAACCGGTCCTGGGCCTCCCTAGGTCGACTCAGCCTCAAATAAGTACCTGGTGCGATGTGTAAACATCGTCACTAGGGAGACAAAGGCGGCCGGGCGTGGTGTTGGCCACCCGCTCGTGTACTGTGCCGGCCTTCATAGATGCTCACTAACAGCACTTGCCCCTACAGTCTGTTAAGGCTATACGGGGGTCTTTGTGTGTGTGTGTGTACCTGTGTTTGTGTGTGTACCCATCTCGGTCAGTCGACCCGTGGCACCTGCTGGGTCTGCCCCGTGACCTCCTGCCAGCAGGCGTTCGACACTTCACAGTGGCCTCAAGGTGCACTTGGCCTGGCACAAGCGTCGTGGTGACGTCACCGCCACTTAGTGGAGAATGGCGATTGTTGTTGTTGAGTGGGAGTGTGTGTGGAGTGTCTGTGTGAGTGTGTGTGTGAGTGAGTGTGTGTGTAAGTGAGTTGGCACAGTAGGGGGCACAGGTGGTGCATCAGCCAGTCATCTCGGTCATCTCAGTCAGTCGACCCGTGGCACCTGCTGGGTCTGCCCCGTGACCTCCTGCCAGCGGGCGTTCGACACTTCACGTGGTAGCCTCAAGGTGCACTTGGCCTGGCACAAGCGTCGATGGTGACGTCACCGCACTTAGTGGCGAATGGCGGTTGTTGTTGTGTGTACCCATCTCGGTCAGTCGACCCGTGGCACCTGCTGGGTCTGCCCCGTGACCTGCCAGCGGGCGTTCGACACTTCACGTGGCCTCAAGGTGCACATGGCCTGGCACAAGCGTCGATGGTGACGTCACCGCCACTTAGTGGCGAATGGCGGTTGTTGTTGTACCTGTGTGTGTGTCTGCGTCTGTACGTTTACACAGCAGTGCACTCACACTCTGGGGAGCCGTGCGGGGTCCGGTCTCGGTTCGACTCCTGTCCCAGATACCGTGCGTCTCTCTGTAACGGGGACGGCATCGTCACTCGACATCACACAGACAAATATACCCCGTGTAGCCTACTGCAGACTTGGGACAAATTAACAGCGTTTGAACATCTTAACACCCATCATCTTGACCACTGGCAAACAGGGTCCCATAGATACAATTAATGTTTGTCTTCGGAAAAATCTTCACAAAATAAGTGATATTAAAAAATAAATTATGGAAGAACTCCACGACCTCCAGGAAGTGGCCCCGAAGCTTGCCATAACGTAAGGAACCGTGGTGATTTACAACCAACGTCAGTTGAGTGTGGACAATTAGACCCAAGCCGAAACATAACATATAAAAAAGATGGTTAAAAATATATTTTTTATTTTAATGATAGAATATAGTGTTGTCATCAGCAATGACTAAGTATACCAAGTTTGCAGTCGATACCACATTGGGAAGTGGTTAAATTGAGTTACAAGATTTGAGGATACAACAACAACAGAGAGACAGAGTTAAATAAAAGCGTGTTATAAGAATATCCTCCAACAGATATTTTCACGTGCATATTTCCCCCTTTAGGTGCCAGTGTCCAGTGGTGGATTATCCTCGTAGCACAAGTAGCTACACATGTGTAGTGGACATGGGAGGGGAGGGGCTGCTGGGGGGCTCTGGGACCCTGGGCGGCCCAGGCGCTTGGCCCCTTGGCGCCGGGCGCTGGGTTCCTGGGCGGCCCAGGCGCTTAAGCCTCTTGGCGCACAGGCGTTGGGTTCCCAGGCGGCCCAGACGCTTAAGCCGCTTGGCGGCCAGGCGTTGGGTTCCCAGGCGGCCCAGACGCTTAAGCCTCTTGGCGCCGGGCGTTGGTTCCCGGGCGGGGCCCAGGCGCTTAAGCCGCTTGGCGCCAGGCGTTGGGTTCCAGGCGGCCCAGAACGCTTAAGCCGCTTGGCGCCAGGCGTTGGGTTCCCAGGCGGCCCAGACGCTTAAGCCTCTTGGCGCCGGGCGTTGGGTTCCCGGCGGCCCAGGCGCTTAAGCCGCTTGGCGCCAGGCGTTGGGTTCCCAGGCGGCCCAGACGCTTAAGCCTCTTGGCGCCAGGCGTTGGGTTCCCAGGCGCTTAAGCCGCTTGGCGCCACCAACGGGGGGGCTGTGTGTGCTCTGTGGGATATCTGGGGGCGCACACGGCCCCACCCCTCGTTGGGGACTAGGTATAAAAGGGGAGCTCCCTGGACGATCAGGGCCAGTTGTAGCTCAAGACCCACCCAAGACCAGCCATCTGAGGACCCTGGGACGCTGTGAGGGCCAGTGGTGAGACTCTGGAACTCCCGGCTCTACGTCCTTGTGAGGGCGAGTTCCAGAGCGTAGCCAGAGTAGTGTATCTAGGCTGTGTACCTAGGCTGTAACAGAGTAATTGGACTGTTAGACTGTTGGATGGTAATAAAGAAGTTACCTCTACAAGTGTCTCCGGAACCCGTTATACATGTAGCTACGGGGCCCGCACTTTCAAGGGCCCCGCGTTAAATGCTTCCAAGCTATCAATTCCGGTTCAGTGATTCTGCACTTGCTCTATTACTATAGTACTATACCGCCTTCAACTTTCATGAACGACTGGATGTTTAAGGCTAGCGATGTGTCGTATTATCCGGTTGTATCGCAAATGATAAAATACAATTACTTTACTGTGCAAGTAAACATTTATGTGTTTTAATATTACGTGTTTTATTTCATTTACGGCCCCTTTATAACATCATTCTACAGATTTCGATTTAAAGCTTCCGTGACTGCAGGGATTCATCTTCTTGGTTCTTTCGGTAAAGTCACGTAGATGGAAATAATAAAAATAGAAATAAAACATAATATAATAATTCTCACGACGTTCCGGCCACAACGCAAGCAGCCGTCCTCAGGTGGAGAGCTGGTCTGTCGACATTATTTCCATTCTACGTGACTTTACCGAAAGAACCAAGAAGATCATGCTACAGGCCCCGCACTTAGCTTCATCCAGCACTGACAGTGTCCCGACGACACCCTACGATCCACACTGCAATTGTACCCCATCACCATCACCACCACCACCACCACCACCCTCACCTGGCAAACCGGGCGACACGCTCACCTGCTCTGGCCAGGGGCAAGTTCCTCACCTGGCGATGAGTCCATGCTGCCACTGCCTGCGGCTCCAGGCAGCTGTGCTCCGTTGCCTCCTCCACCGCCTCGCTCGAGTCAAAGCCCCTGCATCGGCACACACCCCCAGGGGCTTAGGGGAAGCACGGGTGCATTTGGGTCCGGCTGAAATATCTCTAGGAAAAAGGAATGAATAACAAGTATAACCCGTAAAAACAAAGTTTTTCACTATAAATCCTTTATATGCGTGGCGGCTAGAGTCCTCTCGTCCTCTGGCTTGAGATGGCTGCCACCTATGGGTCAGATGATTGCATTGCACCATTAAGCAATTGGTAATTAAATATAATATTTTTGTCCTAAAAAGTGTAAAATTTTGGAAAAATTTTTTCACGAACATTAATTGTCACGCACAACGAGTCTGTGTGGAAAATGTCAGCTCGATTGGATCACGGGAAGTGGGTTAAAAAACGACCGAAAGATTTGCACGGTCGTAAGCAAGCAAGCGAACTTAATATAAAGGATTTAAAAAGCCACGTTTTTGTTTGTTTGTTAAGTGGCTGCCTACAACACAATTTGCCGTGCTCACAGCAGCGGCCACCACAGGCTGCGAGAACGAGCCTCTGCTACTGCCACGTAAACAAACAAATAATATTAAAAAATACGTTTTTAAAAACACGCTTTTAATGAAATGTACCGTACTCGTAATGGCAAAACTCCAGGAAGTGGCCCCGAAACTTGCCATAATAACGTAGGGGCCGTGGTTTTACAGCCAACGTCAGTTGAGCATGGACAATTAGACCCAAGCCGAAACATAACATATAAAAAAGATTGTTTAAATTTTATTTTTTTATTTAATGATAGAATATAGCATTGTCATCAGTATGACATAAGTATACCACGTTTTCAGTCGATACCACATTGGGAAGTGGGTTAAAATTGAGTTACAATATTTGAGGATACAACAACAACACACAGAGTGAGTTAATAGAAAGCGTGTAAAAATATTGTTTAAAATGTTTTATTATATTTTTATGATAGAAAATAGTAGTCATCAGTATGACATAAGTGTACCAATTTTCAGTCGATACCACATTGGGATGTGGGTTAAAATTGAGTTACAATATTTGAGGATACAACAACAACAGACAGTGAGTTAAATAAAAGCGTGTAATAACGTCGCCCAAGACAGCTTTTGTTGGGTGTGGACCAATCAACTTCAAGGACAGTGCATATCATTATCATCATCAGAGTTGTTTCTTTTTGCTGCATCTTGACTGCTTGTGTTGTGGTTATTGCAAACATGATGCCTTGTATAAAGGTGTCAGTTTTTGTACCAGTTGAAAGGGCAAAAACCTATTACTATATTTTGCCACTGGTAAGGAGGTCTCAGTATAAATGCTTACCCGAGCTCTCAATACTCTGATAGTGCGCTGTCTTTGAGTTTGTACGCCT
>NC_083845.1:5043705-5073915 GCF_015708825.2 Lethenteron reissneri
TCGTGTAATCTATCCACAAGAAAGCCTTTGCTGGGTCTCGAGAAACAAAATTATTCTGGATGGAGTCGCGCGCACAAACACGTTTGGCCCTTTTTGCCGCGGGATGTTTCACTTCCTGCGCATGCGGCAGGGAAGTCCCTGCTCCCCGGACTTAATCTTCCGAGCACCACGCCGGCCAATCGCTCCAGCGCTCGCGCACACAGACGGGTTCGGGAGAGAAACGGCGCCGTTCCCGCGGCATTCTCGCTTGCCCGCTGGATTTCGGTGCTTTTCTTCAATCTCCGTGTGATCCAGCGACCCTCAATAAAAAAATTAATAAGACGGTAGACTCGAGATTGTACGCGCTAATCGCGGGGGAGGACGGCCGTGGATAATTAAACCTAAAAAATATCACCGTTTTCTGTGCATCTCCACTAACATAGGTATAAATTATGTTTAAGTTAAGAAAATTTTGTGAGTTAATGAACAATAATTTGTAGTGAAGAATGCATTGATCTTGTTTTATTACAAAAGTCCTTGCAAAAACACATACTGATCGGATGAATCGCTCAAAATGAAGCACAACTGACCATTTCGATTGTTACTCTTTTGATTTAAAACGAACACAAACGATCGACGATTTATCGATGCGCGTGCTCAGTGATAGTAACACTTTCATAATCAACGTTTTTGGGTTAGATCGCGTTATTATAAATGTGTCGTAACCCTCCACCACCTGACAAAAAGACAAATAGTTCACTACTTTAGCCCACCGGTGTGTTGAAGTGTGAAACCACAACATTTACAATTTTTGAGTAGTACGACGTTTCGCTGGTAATTACGTCCAGCATCATCGGGCAATTCGCCAGAATGGTGAGGCTCTGCTTTTGCCCTCGCTCTTAAATAGAGCAGCAGCAGCAGGGTGACGTCATCATTTAACTCATCAGGTGCAACGATTCGAGGGGGAGGGGGGGGGGGATTATTGTAATTATATACTAGATTAGTAATCACCACAGCCAAGACTCAGCAGCAGAGCCACGCCAATCAACAGCAATCAAACTCCGCCACCCACTGTTGTAAAGATATTGCAACTACTGTACTGTAGAGGCGATCACGTGGAGTTTCGGATGAAGTGGAGCAACATAGTTTAAGCACGTGACTTGTAATGAACATTTCCAAAAATAACAATGTATCACCGCTTTTAGATGATTCATTTGAGCTTGAGGGAAAATCCACGAGTCGATAATGTATGTCAACACCTCAGGTGCGTGCGGTTAATCCGCAAATCGGATGAACGGCACGTGGACACATCGAGAGTCTCCTGTAGTTTGTTTTTAATGGCGGGACCCCTTCTTTATTTACACAAAGGGCCATCTCGCAGCAGCGCTCTACACGCGATTAGCGACTTGCATCTCAAACATTTGCATGAGTTTCACCCCGTGACCCCCCCCCCGCTCTACCTACCCGCCCCCCCATCCAGTAGAGGGCCATCCATTTAGTACGTACACATGGAGGGGGAGTCTACTGACAATGTACGTACGCATAGGAAACGGGGGGGGGGGGGTTGGAGCCTCGATAATAATTTGTCTACATCGGCCTTCAAATAAGTTAGATAGTCCGGCGATGGACTATCTGTTTGCTTAAACACGTTCATATTATTAATCCTTGATCGTTTCTGCGTGGATTAAATCTCGGCCGTTCTATAGGATTCGGGGGGGGGGGGGGGGTGCGTCAGGCGAACGTACGCAGGTGGGGGGGGGGGGGTGTAAAAAGTATTCGTGCGTATAGGGAGGGGGTAGGGGTCAAGTTTTGATCAATTTTTTGCGTACGGACTAAATGGATGGCCCCTAGCTGCCAATGCATCTCCTGTGCGTGTCCCGAGCGATGTCGGACTTGGCACTCCGGTACCAAGTGCCAACGCCAGCCCAGGGCTCTCTGTCCCCCCGCGTCGTGTTTTCTGTAACCCGCCTGCCAGTGCGCGTGTGAGCACAACGGGCAGCCGTGCCACACTCCTCTAGCGCGCGGGACGCTCTCTCTGTCTCTCTCTCTGTCTCTCTCTCTGTCTCTCTCTGTCTCTCTGTCTCTGTGTCTCTCTCTCTGTCTTTCTCTCGCGGCGACGACGACCCCCCTTCGTCAGCGCTAAGCGACGTCGTCCCTGTCTTCCCCCCGCAGGCCTCCGCAGGCCGACGTCACCGCCAGGGGCAATGAAGGCCAGTCGGCGCGGCTCCACCGCCGGCCTCACGCTCCGGGCCGCGCTGGCGATTATCGCCGCCCTCCTGCCCTCGTGCCCCACCGCCGTCGCCACGCCGTTCTCGCCCGACGTGGAGCTGCAGAAGATGGTGCTGGAGCCGAACTCGGGCGCGCTCATCGTGGCCGGCGACAACACGCTGTTCCGGCTGGCGCCCGACCTGAGCGTGGAGCGCACCGAGGAACTCTGCTGCTCCCCCTCCTCCTCCTCCGCCTCCGCCGCCGACTGCCCCAGCATCACCTGTTCGGGCGGCGGCTCCGGCCAGCCCTGCCGCAACCCCGTGATCATGCTGACGCTGCTGCCCGGCGCCGCCGAGCAGCTGGTGGTGTGCGGAAACGCGACGTGCGGGCCGCTGGAGGCGGGCGCGTGCGAGGTGCGCTCGTCCGCCAACCTGTCGCGGGCGCCCCACTCGGACGCCAAGTACTGCACCTACAGGTACACCAAGGTGGCCGGCGAGCAGAGCGCCGCCGTGGCCGTGGCGGCGCCCGGCGGCGCGGGCAATGTCCTCTATGGGCCTGGGCCACGCCAACTCGTTCAGGGGCCACCCGCTGTCCATGCAGGACCTCAAGGGCAACGTGCTGTGCCGCATGGACCACGCCTCCATGGCGCTGTGCAACCCGTACGGGCTGTACGAGCACCTGTTCGTGGCGGCCTTGGCCACCGAGAGCCACGCCTTCTTCGTGTTCCGGCGGAGGAACGGCACGAGCAAGGCGGTGGCCGGCGCGAGCCACCCGTACCTCACCTACGTGGGCCGCCTGTGCCTCGACGACGTCAACTACTACTCCTACGTGGAGGTGCCCCTGCGGTGCGAGGGCCGTCCCGGCGGCGGGCCCGAGAGGCTCGCGAGCGCCGCGTGGCTCGGCGAGCCGGGGCCCGCCTTGGCGGGAGGGGGGGCCACCCTGGTGGTCGCGTTCGTCGACGCGGGCGGCAGGAAGCGCTCGGCGCTGTGCGCCTACCGCTGAGCGCCCTCGACGCCAAGATCGACGAGACGAGGCAGGCGTGCTACACCAAGCAGAGCCCCAGGAGCAACGACGTCTACCTGCCGTACCGCGAGAACGACGGCGAGGACTGCACCGCCAACACGCCGGTGAGGTTTCCGGTTGCCTGGTTTGCCGGTGGCGGGGGGGGGGGGGGTGGTGGTTGGGGGGGGCTTGTGAAAAACTGCCGACCCCCCCCCCCCCCAAAAGTCGTCGTCCCCCCTCACCCCCACTCCCTTCCTGCTTGAGGAATGTCTTCAGATACACATGGGAGTGGTGGTGAGTGGGGTAGTGGTGGTGAGTGGGGGGGTGAGTGGGGGGGGGTGAGTGGGGGGGGGTGAGGAGTGGGGGGGGGTGAGGAGTGGGGGGGGGTGAGGAGTGGGGGGGGTGAGGAGTGGGGGGGGTGAGGAGTGGCGGGGGGTGAGGAGTGGAGGGGGGTGAGGAGGGGGGGGGTGAGGAGTGGGGGGGGGTGAGGAGTGGGGGGGTGAGGAGTAGGGGGGGGTGAGGAGGGGGGGGGTGAGGAGTGGGGGGGATGAGGATTGGGAGGATGAGTAGGTGAGTGGGGGAGGTGGGTGGAGATGCCCAGCTCCACAAGGATGGCATCGCACGGGGTGAGGAACGCCGCCAGGTCCACCTGAGGGTGGTGAGTGGCTGGGGTGAGTGGCTGGAGTGAGTGGGTGATTGATGAAATGAGTAAGCGGACGATAGAAGTCTTCCGCCATCACAAGTGTGTCCGTCTCTCCTCTTGTTGGAAGACCTACTGGCCACACGCACGGCCTTCTGGGAGCGCACAATTTGAGCAGCATTGGTTCAATACGAGCAAACTTTGGCCCGGTTTCGACACGCACAGGTCGGGCTCACTTGAATCGATAATGGGACATCTGCCAATCGTTTATAGGCAAGGCCCACTGCGCTGTCAGCTTCATTGTTCAGATGCGGCCTGGCCATAAACGACAGCTGAACGAAGTGGCTTACGATGTGCAAATTTTTAGCGCGCCGAAAGGCAAGCAAAGTCCAAATATACAGCAGCAGCAGCAGGCGTCAGGGTTGGGCTCAATCCCCCCAACCTCCTGCATGCCGGGCGAGGTAGTTAACATCTCACCACCGCAGCAAGTGGAGGCCTGGGCCACGTCACAGCCCCCCAATATTCCGTATTGAAGAACGATTACACAAAACACTCTCGTCTCTGACACTGGCCTTAATAGGCTCTCGCTGACACTGCCCCCCCCTCCCGTGTGCCCCCCACCCCCACACCCACCGTGCCGCAACCGAAGGCGCACAACGTGGCGCAGTGGCCGTGCGGCAGTGACCACCTGACCAAGATCCTGGCGAGCCGCTCGGGGGTGTCGCGCCGCCCGCTGCTCGAACTCAACGTCACGCTGCACCTCCGTCGCCGTGACGACCGAGAATGGCCACACCGTCGCCTTCCTGGGCGACCACGACGGTTTCCTGCACAAGGTGCGCCCCTCCCCACTCCCCCCCCTCTCTCTCCCGCACGACCCAACGCTCCAGCTGAGATGTTAACCACCTCGCCTGGTATACAGGAGGTCGTGGGTTCGATCCCGACCTTGACGCCTGTTTGTAACCACTTTGCACGCTGGCGAGATGTTAACTACCTCGCCTGGTATACAGGAGGTCGTGGCTTCGATCCCGACCCTGACGCCTGTTTGTAACCGCTTTGCACGCTGGCGAGATGTTAACTACCTCGCCTGGTATACAGGAGGTCGTGGGTTCGATCCCGACCCTGATGCCTGCTCTATATTTGGAGTTTTGCGTGTCTCTCATCCCCGCAGTCGCGTGGATTTTTCTCCGGGTCCTCCACATTTAGAATCATCATGTGTTTTAAGAGCATTTGGCTGCTATAAATTGCCACATGATAGGCTACTTGGTTGAGCTATCATTTTCGATAGCCCGGTCGCTTCTGAAAAAGAGCTGGATAGCTCAGTGGGCCTGACCTGGTAAAATAAAAATAGTTCATAGTTTAGTTTAGTAGTTTATTCTGTAGCGATCGCCGTGCAAAATAACCACGGTCCCTTACCCACCCCCACACCTCGCTTGAGCTTCACTCTCAGACGCGGACGAATTTCTGTGTAAAGTAACCACGGTGCCTGAGCCCCTGCCGCTGCTGAACGTAGTAGTGAGTGTCGTGGTGAGCGTCTGGTGGGCGTGGCGGTGAGCGTCGTGGTGAGTGTCGTGGTGAGCGTCTCGGTGGGCGTGGAGGTGAGCGTCGTGGTGAGTGTCGTGGTGAGTGTCGTGGTGAGTGTCGTGGTGAGTGTCGTGGTGAGCGTCTCGGTGGGCGTGGAGGTGAGTGTCGTGGTGAGCGTCTCAGTGGGCGTGGAGGTGAGTGTCGTGGTGAGTGTGTCGTGGTGAGCGTCTCGGTGGGCGTGGAGGTGAGTGTCGTGGTGAGCGTCTCGGTGGGCGTGGAGGTGAGTGTCGTGGTGAGTGTCGTGGTGAGCGTCTCGGTGGGCATGGAGGTGAGTGTCGTGGTGAGCGTCTCGGTGGGCGTGGAGGTGAGTGTCGTGGTGAGCGTGTCGGTGGGCGTGGAGGTGAGTGTCGTGGTGAGCGTCTCGGTGGGAGTCGTGGTGAGTGTCGTGGTGAGTGTCGTGGTGAGTGTCGTGGTGAGCGTCTCGGTGGGAGTCGTGGTGAGTGTCGTGGTGAGTGTCGTGGTGAGCGTCTCGGTGGGCGTGGAGGTGAGTGTCGTGGTGAGTGTCGTGGTGAGCGTCTCGGTGGGCGTGGTGGTGAGTGTCGTGGTGAGCGTCTCGGTGGGCATGGAGGTGAGTGTCGTGGTGAGTGTCGTGGTGAGCGTCTCGGTGGGCGTGGAGGTGAGTGTCGTGGTGAGCGTCTCGGTGGGCGTGGAGGTGAGTGTCGTGGTGAGCGTCTCGGTGGGCGTGGAGGTGAGTGTCGTGGTGAGCGTCTCGGTGGGAGTTGTGGTGAGTGTCGTGGTGAGTGTCGTGGTGAGTGTCGTGGTGAGCGTCTCGGTGGGAGTCGTGGTGAGTGTCGTGGTGAGTCGTGGTGAGCGTCTCGGTGGGCGTGAGGGGTGAGTGTCGTGGTGAGTGTCGTGGTGAGCGTCTCGGTGGGCGTGGAGGGGTGAGTGTCGTGGTGAGCGTCTCGGTGGGCATGGAGGTGAGTGTCGTGGTGAGTGTCGTGGTGAGCGTCTCGGTGGGCGTGGAGGTGAGCGTCGTGGTGAGTGTCGTGGTGAGCGTCTCGGTGGGCGTGGAGGTGAGTGTCGTGGTGAGCGTCTCGGTGGGCGTGGAGGTGAGTGTCGTGGTGAGTGTCGTGGTGAGCGTCTCGGTGGGCGTGGAGGTGAGTGTCGTGGTGAGCGTCTCGGTGGGCATGGAGGTGAGTGTCGTGGTGAGCGTCTCGGTGGGCGTGGAGGTGAGTGTCGTGGTGAGCGTCTCGGTGGGAGTCGTGGTGAGTGTCGTGGTGAGTGTCGTGGTGAGTGTCGTGGTGAGCGTCTCGGTGGGCGTGGAGGTGAGTGTCGTGGTGAGTGTCGTGGTGAGCGTCTCGGTGGGCGTGGAGGTGAGTGTCGTGGTGAGCGTCTCGGTGGGCGTGGAGGTGAGTGTCGTGGTGAGCGTCTCGGTGGGCGTGGAGGTGAGTGTCGTGGTGAGCGTCTCGGTGGGAGTCGTGGTGGGAGTCGTGGTGAGTGTCGTGGTGAGTGTCGTGGTGAGGTCGTGGTGAGCGTCTCGGTGGGCGTGGAGGTGAGTGTCGTGGTGAGCGTCTCGGTGGGAGTCGTGGTGAGTGTCGTGGTGAGTCGTGGTGAGCGTCTCGGTGGGCGTCGTGGTGAGTGTCGTGGTGAGTGTCGTGGTGAGCGTCTCGGTGGGCGTGGCGGTGAGCGTCGTGGTGAGTGTCTGGCTCGGTGAGCGTCGTGGTGAGTGGAGTGGTGAGCGTCGTAGTGAGTGTCGTGGTGAGCGTCTCGGTGGGCATGGCGGTGAGCGTCATGGTGAGTGGAGTGGCGAGAATCTCGGTGAATGTGGTGGCGTGTGTCGTAGTTGGAGTGGCGGTGAGCGTCGTGGTGAGTGTCGTGGCGAGGGTCTCGGCGAGCGTGGTGGCGAGCGTGCCGTGCCTGTATGCCGCACAGGCGTACCTGGGCCAGGGTGAGACGTCCCGTGTCTACGGGAAAGTCAAGGTCGGCTCCGGCCAGCGCGACCCCATCAACAAAGACTCGGTGCTGGACCCCAAGGGGCAGTACCTCTACGTGTTGAACACGCGCGAGGTGGGGACTCGGCAGTACACCACACGGTACACCACCACGCGGTACACTGTGATACACCACACGGTACACTGTGATACACCACGCGGTACACCACCACGCGGTAGACTGTGATACACCACACGGTACACTGTGATACACCACGCGGTACACTGTGATACACCACGCGGTACACTGTGATACACCACGTGGTACACTGTGATACACCATATGGTACACGAGGGTGCACCACCACGCGGTACACCAGGTACAACAGCTGTCAACTCTTACAGTTGCCTGGCTACTGGTTTAGAAGTTAATGATTGCCTGGTTGCCTGTTTACTCTCTTGCCTGTTTACTCTGTCACCTGTTTACCCAATGGACTGATGTCTCAGGTGTGCGAGTGTGCCCTGTGTTGCCTGGTATCAGAGTGGTCTAGTTGCCCCATGGCAAATTAAAAATGTCTCCCAGCTGACGTCATTGCAAGGTTTTCTAGTCACTGCTTTCCCATTCACCAGTCACCCAGTCACCTGTTTTCCCATTCGCCCAGTCACTCAGTCACCTGCCTTAAAATTCACCCACTTAGTGCCCTGCCAACAATAGTTTAAAGGTACTTAATACATTTAAATCATTATTAGTCACCGATTTGCTCCGTATCATGGTCACCAAGCCACTTGGTCACCAAGTGACTCCATCATCTGGTCACCAGGTCACTCCATCATCTGGTCACCAAGTCACTCCATAATCTGGTCACGAAAGTCACTCCATCATCTGGTCACCAAGTCAGTCCATCATCTGGTCACCAGGTCAGTCCATCATCTGGTCACCAAGTCACTCCATCATCTGGTCACCAAGTCACTCCATCATCTGGTCACCAAGTCACTCCATCATCTGGTCACGAAAGTCACTCCATCATCTGGTCACCAAGTCACTCCATCATCTGGTCACCAAGTCACTCCATCATCTAGTCACTAGGTCACTCCATCATCTGGTCACCAAGTCACTCCATCATCTGGTCACCAAGTCACTCCATCATCTGGTCACCAAGTCACTCCATCATCTGGTCACCAGGTCACTCCATCATCTGGTCATCAAGCAAGTCACTCCATCATCTGGTCACCAGGTCACTCCATCATCTGGTCATCAAGCAAGTCACTCCTTCATCTGGTCACCAAGTCACTCTATCATCTGGTCACCAGGTCAGTCAGTCGTCTGGCTGTCCAGTTGCTTGGCTACCTACATATCACTTATCACGGTTCCCCAGTTGCCAATTCACCCAGTCATCAGGTTGGCCTCGTGGGGGGGTTTGCCCTGCGCATGCAGGTGCACCGAGTGCCCGTGCAGCGCTGCGGAGCCAACCGGAGCTGCCCAGACTGTGGCGCTGGACGACCCCTACTGCGGCTGGTGTGTGCTGCAGGGCAGGTGGGTAGCGCCCTGCGCGCGGGCGCCACACGGGGTCGAACCGTTGCTCTCGTCACGCCTTGGGGGGTGGTGGTGGGGTGGTTGTGGGGTGGTTGGTGGCGTGGATGGTGGGGTGTGGGGGGTGGTGGGGTGGTTGGTGGGTGGGTGGTGGGGTGGTTGGTGGTGGGGTGGTGGAGTGGTGGGGTGGTTGGTGGCACGGGTGGTGGGGTGGGTAGTTGATGGGGTGGTGGGGTGGTGGGGTGGTTGGTGGGACGCTATTTTGGTCGGACCGTCGCACGTACAGCCGGGGCAATGTTTATTTTTTTTCACGCTTGTGTAACTTTTCATTTTGTAATTGTTTGTTACGATCAATCTTAAAAATGATCTGCTCGCACTGCGGGTCATTTATTGTTTTGCCGTTGATCTCTGCCCGTGTAATATTTCTTTTTTATTTCCCATGTGGCGACCCACGTAGTTGCTTTTTGCCCACGATATTTTGTTTTTTTGCTTTCGTCATTCTGGTGAGCCAGGTGTGTGACCCTTGCAAAAACGATAGCTTGAGTTCTCACCCGGTTACACAGAAGCACCTTGAACCGTGTTTTCCGATGAGATCGTTTTGTTGATTTCAGAAGCAAGGGGCCCGCCGCGGCGTGGCGGGCGTCGTGCGACGGCGCCGCTGTCGTCGCCGGAGTCTTTATTGTCATCGTTGTTGTTGTTGTTGTCGTTGTTGTGTCCTCCGATGCCGGGAAGGTGCTCGCGCAAGATGGAGTGCGAGCGGGGAACCGAGCCCGGCTGCTGGGTGCAGACCTACGAGAACACGAGTTGCCCCACCATCGCCTCCGCCAGTCCCCACAGCCTCAGCGTCAAGCTGCCACCCACGGTGCGTACGTCGCTCACATGTGTCACTCACATGTGTCGCTGCGTGCGTCACTTGCGTGCGTCGCTGCTGCGTGTGTCGCTGCATGTGTCGCTGCGTGCGTCACTTGCGTGCGTCGCTCACATGTGTCGCTCACATGTGTCGCTGCGTGCGTCACTTGCGTGCGTCGCTCACATGTGTCGCTCACATGTGTCGCTGCATGCGTCACTTGCGTGCGTCGCTGCGTGTGTCGCTGCGTGCGTCACTTGCGTGCGTCGCTCACATGTGTCGCTCACATGTGTCGCTGCGTGCGTCGCTCGCATGTGTCGCTGCGTGCGTCACTTGCATGTGTTGCTGCGTGCGTCACTTGCATATGTCGCTGCGTGCGTCACTTGCATGTGTCGCTGCGTGCGTCGCTGCGTGCGTCGCTGCGTGTGTCGCTGCGTGCGTCACTTGCATGTGTCGCTGCGTGCGTCCGCTTGCGTGCGTCGCTGCGTGCGTCGCTGCGTGCGTCGCTCGCATGTGTCGTTGCTTGTGTCGCTGCGTGCGTCGCTGCGTGCGTCGCTGCATGCGTCGCTGCATGCGTCGCTGCGTGCGTCGCTGCGTGCGTCGCTGCGTGCGTCGCTGCGTGCGTCGCTTTGTGCGTCGCTGCGTGCGTCGCTGCGTGCGTCGCTGCGTGCGTCGCTGCGTGTGTCGCTGCGTGCGTCGCTGCATGTGTCGCTGCGTGTGTCGCTGCGTGCGTCGCTTGCGTGCGTCGCTGCGTGCGTCGCTGCGTGCGTCGCTGCGTGCGTCGCTGCGTGCGTCGCTGCGTGCGTCGCTGCGGTGCGTCGCTGCGTGCGTCGCTGCGTGCGTGCGTCGCCTTTGTGCGTCGCTCGCATGTGTCGCTGCGTGCGCGTGCACCACGCAAGTTGTTTGCATGTTGCACTTCGGACCCGGTGAGCCGAGTTTTCAGTCGGTGGTGGATATCAAATCGGTCCACTCAAGTATCTTGTGCAGTGATGCAAACGTTCACACTGGGGTGACAAAGGGTGGCCGGGCGTGGTGCTGGCTGCCCACCCCCTTGTGAGCCGTGATGGCCTCAGTAGGTGCTCGCGAAACAGCACTTGGGTGAGCGGGTTGGAGAGTGAGTGGGTGAGTGGGTTGGAGAGTGAGTGGGTGAGTGGGTTGGAGAGTGAGTGGGTGAGTGGGTGGGTGAGTGGGTGGTGGTAATGGAGTGAGTTAATGATTGGGTATGTGAGTGGGTGAGTGGGTGAATGAGTGGTGAGTAATCGAGTGATTGGTGAGTGAGGTGGGTGAGCGAGTTGGTTCATTTCTCCCCTCCTGGCCCGCGTCTCCTTTGGCTCTCCCCTGCGATTACCCCTGGTGTACTTTATGGGCGTGCGATTAATGCGAGCTGCCTCCGCCGCTGCCTCCCCCGCTGCCTCTCTCCACACCACCCCCCCTCCCCGCGTGTGCCACCGATTGCAGTCGGTGACGCTGCACGTGCCGGCGCTGCCGGCGCTGCACGAGGGGGGAGCTGCTCACGTGCCACTTCGACGCGTTCGAGTCGCCCGCGACGGTGGCGGGCGCCGACGTGACGTGCGCCCAGTCCCTGCCGCTCGACGCCATCCCGGCCATCCCGCCCAACAGCGGTGGGCATGACAGCGGCAGCGGCGACGATGACGACGACGACGACGACGGCGACGACGGCGAGCGTTGCGATACGATTCCTCCCCTGGTTTAAGATGAGACGGGAGGAGGGTTAGGTCCTGAAATGCAAAGTTTTTTTTTTCTTTCCCCTCCCCCAAGAGGACTCTGGGCGTGACGTCCGCTGCGCCTTCTCCGGCCAGGGCGGTTTTTATCGACGTCGCGTTTCCGACACCGCGGATCGCGAAGCTCTCTCGGCTGTGGGGGTCGAACGGGGTGGGGAGGCGGGGAGGTGGGGGGGGGGCGCCTTGGTTGGCCGGAGCGCAGAATTGGCCGTGGCCGTGCGGGGGAGCGGGAGAGCAGCGGTGTGTGGCGGCAGCGATTGCCGCGTGGCGCTGCGAACCCGGCGACCCGAGTTGGAATCCCGCTCGCGACCGATAAACGGGTGGCCACCCACCCACCCCCTCGTGTGCCGCACCGGCCCTTCGTAGGTGCTGCTCGCTAACGGGACTTGCGCCGACTGTCTGTTAAAGCTACACGGGGTCTCTGTGTGCGTGTGTGTGCGCGTGCGCACGTGCGTGTCCCTGCATGTTCATCCGTGCGCCTTTCCGCCCCTAACACAGACCACGTGAAGTGCGCGTGGAGGGTTCGTTACGGGGAGGTGAGCGTGGCGCACGCTCTGCTCCCGTTCTACGACTGCGAGCGGGTGGTGCAGGACGACGAGACGAGTCCGTGAGTCGCCGCCGGCGCCGCGCTCCACCGGGGGCGCTCTGGGGAATACAATGACAGAAGGGAAACTCGTAACGCTGCGTACGCGGCGGTGCATGTGCTCACGTACGTACGTGTGTGTCTTTGTCTGCATCTGTGTGCGTGTGTGTTTGTGTATGCGTGTGTGTTTGTGTGTGCGGGTGCGCATGTGCGTGCGTGTGCGTGCGTGTGCGTGCGTGTGTGTGCGTGTGTGTGCGTGCGTGCGTGTGCGTGTGTGCGTGCGTGCGTGTGCGTGTGTGCGTGCGTGCGTGTGTGCGTGCGTGTGTGCGTGTGCGTGTGCGCGCTCGCCAACAGGGTGCGCTCACTGCGTCACGAGGCACTGGACGTGCAGCTGGTGCCCTCTGGAGTTCAAGTTGCACGCACGAGCCCCAGTGTACTTCCGCCCCACACGGTGAGAACCGGCAAAGCCAGGTTACCTCGCACCGCGTTCACCCGGCCCCGGCGTTCACCTTGCGTCGCGTTTCACCTTGCGTCGCGTTCACCTTCGTCGCGTTCACCTTGCGTCGCGTTCACCTTGCGTCGCGTTCACCTTGCGTTGCTGTTCACTTGCGTCGCGTTCCCCCCGGCCCCTCGTTCACCTTGCGTCGCGTTACCTTGCGTCGCGTTCACCCCGACCCCTCGTTCACCTTGCGTCGCGTTCACCTTGCGTCGCGTTACCTTGCGTCGCGTTCAACCTTGCGGCGCGTTCACCTTGCGTCGCGTTCACCTTGCGTTGCGTTCACCCGGCGTCGTGTTCACCTGCGTCGCTTCACCCGGCGTGCGCGTTCACCTTGCGTCGCGTTCACCTTGCGTCGCGTTCACCCGGCGTCGCGTTCACCTGCGTCGCGTTCACCTGCGTCGCGTTCACCGGCCCCTCGTTGACCTTGCGTCGCGTTGACCTTGCGTCGCGTTCACCCGGCCCCGTCGTTCACCTTGCGTTGCGTTCACCTTGCGTCGCGTTGACCTTGCGTCGCGTTCACCCGGCCCCTCGTTCACCTTGCGTTGCGTTCACCTTGCGTCGCGTTCACCTTGCGTCGCGTTCACCTTGCGTCGCGTTCACCCGGCCCCTCGTTCACCTTGCGTTGCGTTCACCTTGCGTCGCGTTCACCCGGCCCCTCGTTCACCTTGCGTCGCGTTCACCTTGCGTCGCGTTCACCCGGCCCCTCGTTTCACCTTGCGTCGCGTTCACCTTGCGTCGCGTTCACCTTGCGTCGCGTTCACCTTGCGTCGCGTTCACCTTGCGTCGCGTTCACCTTGCGTCGCGTTTCACCCGGCGTCGCGTTCACCTTGCGTCGCGTTCACCTTGCGTCGCGTTCACCTTGCGTCGCGTTCACCTTGCGTTGCGTTCACCTTGCGTTGCGTTCACCCGGCGTCGCGTTCACCTTGCGTCGCGTTCACCTTGCGTCGCGTTCACCTTGCGTCGCGTTCACCTTGCGTCGCGTCACCTTGCGTCGCGTTCACCCGGCCCCTCGTTCACCTGCGTTGCGTTCACCTTGCGTCGCGTTCACCTTGCGTCGCGTTCACCTTGCGTCGCGTTCACCTTGCGTCGCGTTCACCCGGCCCCTCGTTCACCTTGCGTTGCGTTCACCTTGCGTTGCGTTCACGTTGCGTCGCGTTCACCTTGCGTCGCGTTCACCCGGCCCCTCGTTCACCTTGCGTCGCGTTCACCTTGCGTCGCGTTCACCTTGCGTTGCGTTCACCTTGCCCCGCGTTCACCTTGCGTCGCGTTCACCTTGCGTCGCGTTCACCTTGCGTCGCGTTCACCTTGCCCTGCGTGTCCCCCGTGTGGTGCTGTGTGCAGGTGTCGAGCAGCGACGATTGCCCCGCGATCGGACAAGGTGCTGCACTCCCTGGTGCCCACGGGGGTTCCTCGCCACGTGCGCATGACCGCTCGCAACCTCCACCTGCTGGACCACGTGAAGGAGGTGCGGGGGGGGGGGGCCCTCGCTCTCTCCTCTCCTCGTTTGCGTCGCGTCCGTCGGCTACGTGTAGCGAGTGCGGTGTTGCCTATAGCGATTGTGGTGTCAAGCGAGCGTGGTGTTTAGCAAGTGCGGTTTTTTGCTGTGGTCCGTCGATGTCTGCGCATCAAACTTATTTCCCAACGTACGTAGCCGACGGTGCTAATCGGAGGTTGCGGGGGAAGGACAACAAACTAAACACGTAGAGCAGTTCTTAAGAAGTTTGTTTTCCAATCTGGATGATGATGATGATGTTGATTTAAAAGCGCATAGCTCCAACAGCTTCCTTGTATCGGAAGTGAAGAGCATTTCAAATGGCCGTAGAACTGCATCTGAAAGCACCACGCGATGCGCTGACCGTCTTTGTTCGATGGGCAGCCAAAAGCCGTTGCTGCTGTTGCCGCTGCTGCCGCTGCTGCTGCCACTGCTGCTGCTACTGCTGCTGCGAGGATACCCGGAGTGGTGCCTCTAGCTAGTGAGGTGACTGGCTAGTGCGGTGTTATCGTGTTGTGTGTGCAATGTCCGGCGTCTGCACTCGTCCGGTAACCACGTGCGTGCGTGTGTGTGTGTAGGTGACCTGCACCGTGCTGGTGGAGGGTCGCACCGTCGCCAGCCTCGGCAGCGTCGACGACACCGGCGCGGTGACGTGCGATGCCCAGATCGTGAGTGGCGCCGTCACCGCCGCACCCGCACGGGCGGCGCGCCAATGTAGCGCCGTTTCCGGCGGCAGCGCCGGCGCGCCGCTGGTGTCGGGAGAGCGCGCTCCGGTTCGCTCTCCGGCACGCTGGCGGTGCCGCTGATCTGCTGCTGCAGCTGCTGCTGCTGCAGTTGCAGCAGCAGCAGCTGCAAGCGTAAACTGGCCACGTTTGTTCACGTGACAACTTTATTAACGACTGGGGAAGGAGGCATCGTCGTGGTTGTTGTTGTCGTCGTCGTCGTGTTGTTGTTGTCGTCGTCGTCGTTGTTGTTGTTCGTGTTGTTGTTGTCGTTGTTGTTGTTGTCGTTGTTGTTGTCGTTGTTGTTGTCGTCGTCATTGTTGTTGTTGTCGTTGTTGTTGTCGTTGTTGTTGTTGTCGTTGTTGTTGTCGTTGTTGTTGTCGTCGTCATTGTTGTTGTTGTCATCGTGGTTGTTGTTGTCGTCGTTGTTGTCATCATTGTTGTTGTTGTCATCGTTGTTGTCGTCATTGTTGTTGTTGTCGTCGTCGTTGTTGTTGTTGTCATCGTCGTTGTTGTTGTAGTCGTCGTCGTTGTTGTCGTCGTTGTTGTTGTTGTTGTTGTAGTCATCGTTGTTGTTGTCGTCGTTGTTGTCTTCATTGTTGTTGTCATCGTTGTTTGTTGTTATTTTTGTTGCCATTGTTGTTATCTTTGTTATTTTTTGTTGTCATTGTTTTTATTGTTATTGCCATCTGCGCTTCTGACGCCGGTGCCTGCCGCGTTTCTTTGTCCCCCCCCCCCCCCCGCTCAGTACGAGTACCACACGGAGAGCATGGAGTACCAGGCGGAGGTGTGGCTGGAGCTGAGCAAAGGTCATCGCCTTGACAACCAGCAGCGGCACAACGGTACGGGGAGCGGGGTGGTGAGGGGTGGGGGGGGGGGGGGGGGGCGGCAGCGGCCCACAATGCCGTGCGGTCGAAGTCGCCGTTTAAGTTCCGTCCGAGCGAGGCGTCGGTTGTTCATCTCCAGAGCGCAAAGCGGCGCAGTGGTCAGAGCGCCACGCCGCCCTACGAACCCGGCGACACGAGTTCGACTCCCGCTCGCGACCAGATAAAAGTTGCGAATATTTTAAGCGGCCTCCTTTTGGTCGACTCGTACTTAATAACGAATCACTTGGTGCGGTGTGCATGTATCATCAGTGTAATCTTCTCATTGTTGTTATTATTCTTGTCGTACGGCTGATAGGCAGATGCAGAGCAACGGCTACAATGTCACATTCGGGATTCGCGTGGTGAGGCCAGAGAGCCGCGTCAGTGCGGGAGACCAAGGCGGTCCGGCGTGTTGGTGTTGGCCACCCAACTCCACCCCCCCCACCTCCTCTTCGGGCACCTTGTGCCAGCCTGATGGCGCTCGCCCCGGCAGCCTGTTCAAGTTTTTAACGCCGGGGGGATCTTCGTATTGTGTGCAGTGACGCTGTACGACTGCTCCAAGGTGCAGACGGACTGCAGCGAGTGCGCGGTCTCGGATGCGCGCTACGGCTGCGTGTGGTGCGCCCACTCGTGCCGCTACAACGAGAGCTGCGCCGCAGTCTCCCCCGAGTGTCCGGGGCCCATGGTGAAATCGGTGAGCGCCGCCACCGTCGCTCCGCACACCGCACGCGGTGCCTCCGCGCTGCCCAGCGCTCACCCAAGCCCCGCTAGGGCTGACTACCCATGGGTGGGAAAAACCCGATTTCTCCAGCGGCAGGCATCGGGTTTTTTCTTTGATACAATTAAACCCGATTTCGGTGAATTAAAACCTGGTTTAGGCTGCTTCCTCGTCGGTGCTACTATCGTACTCGGGGGCCGTTGGGCACGGGGTAGTCGTAGAATGTGGCGGGCAGGTTGGTCTTGATGGACACGAGCTTCTCCACAATCGTGGGCGCCGCCAGTAAGTTCCTTAGCTTGGAATGGATGAAGCCCATCGTTGCGAAGTTGGCGAAGTGCGGCTCTGCAATTAGAACCAATTAATCCGGATTTCTCCCAATCTCAGATGATCGGGTTTAATAAAAAGACAATAAAACCCGATTGTAAAAAACCCGACTGTGCCACCCTTGGTACTACGCCCAGTAACCGGGCTGCACATAATGACAACACGTTATCCGCCGTGGCCTCACAAGGCCGGCACCACACAGTGACATTCAGTCACTACATGTGTATGTTGAACTTCTTTCACACCATACGTAGCCAACCTGCTAATCGGAGGTGTGGGAAATTATCATTGTTGTCATCACCATCGTCATGGTCGCATCTTCGTCATCACCACCACCGTCGCCATTATCATCATCATCGTCGTCATCACCATCATCACCACCATCGCATCATCATCATCATCGTCGTCATCCATCATCATCATAGCGGGGAGCCATAGCCATCATTGTCGTTAGCACCATCACCATGGTCGCCATCATAGTCATCGATGACGAAGTTGGCGACCATGATGATGGGCTTAGTGATAATCGTCCTCGCTGTTATCATCGTCATGATCATCACCTACCGGACCCCATCAACCAATCGGCTCTTTGACTGGGCGAACGCTATTGGCCAATCGGTGGAGATCGCCTTCCCTGCACGCGATCCCATTGGCCAATCGGTGATGACCTCCGTTCTTGCACAGCCCTCATCGGCCAATAGGCGATTTCCTCCTCTTTTTTTTTTTTAAGGTCTTGGCATCAGCCAATCGGCAGTGGCTCTTCTGAGCCTTGCAGTTCTGCGAGCCAATGAGTGACGCGCGTCTCTCTCTCTCCCGTGGGATTGTGGGTAACAGATCGAGCCACACACGGGCGTTGCTGGAGGGCGGCACATCCTCACCGTGCACGGCTCCGACCTCGGACGCTCTTTTGAAGAGGTAACCGCAGCGCGCGGGCGACGAGGTGGGAGTGTGAGGTGGATGTATGAAGAGGTGTGATGATGTCAGAATCAGAGTATTTATACTGGAGAAAATCCGATGAACTATAAAGCTCTTTTCACAGATATCTGCAGGGGCAGGTAGACTGTTACAACAACAAACGGTACATAAACACGATAGGGGTCAAAGTACAAGAAAGGTAAACAAATCACCCAACACATACAAATTAAACTAAACCATTCCCATCCTACCAGGCAAAGCCATGAGGTTTAAATATTCTTCAGAAGCGACCCTGGGCCGCAAATGATAGCTCAACAAAGGGGTCACTTGGACATTTATCGCAGCAAAACATCTAAAATATTATCTCAATACATGTTTGTAAATGGAGAGAAAAAATCCACGTGACCACGGGGAGAGAGACACGCAAACTCCAGATATACAGCAGCAGGCGTCAGGGTCGGGATCAATCCACAACATCCTGTATACCATATTCTTGAATCTTCGGGTTAAAAGTCACATAGAAGGGAAATAATAAAGAATAAAAATAAAACATCATAAAATTCTCACGTTTCGGCCACAACACAAGCAGCCATCTCAGGTGAAGAAAAGAGCTGTTCCTCACCTGAGGACTTTACTGAAAGATCAAGAATATGAATCCCTGCAGTCAGAAAGCTTTAAATCGAAATTAAATCCTGTATACCAGGCGAGGGAGTTAACATCTCCTAGCCACGTGCAAAGTGGTGACAAACAGGGTCTGGGTCGGGATCGAACCCACGACCTCCTGCACACCAGGCGATGAGGCGGGCGAATGCTGAGGTTTGGATGTGATGAGGTGGGAGTGACGGGTGGCGGTAAGGCATTGGACGAGGTGTGCGGCGTTGCTGTGCTGTGCAGGTGGTGTCAGTGCTGGTTGGGAGCAAGCCGTGCGTGCCGCTGCAAGACCTCTACAGAGTCTCCAAGAGGTTCCGCTCGCTCGCTCACTCACGTCACTCGCTCACTGTCACTCACTCCTCACTCACTCAAATTGCTCGCTCACTCACTCGCTCGATCACTCGCTGACTCACTCCCTCGCTTGCTCAGTCTCTCGCTCGCTCACTGTCATTCACTCCCTCAAATTGCTCGCTCGCTCGCTCGCTCACTCACTCGCTGACTCACTCGCTCGTTCTCATTCAGTCTGTCACTTGCTCAGTCAACCACTCACTCAATGACTCTTTGACTCGTTCAGTGCCTCACTCGGTCACTCACTTGCACGCTCACTCGCTCAGTCGCTCCCTTAGTCACTCACTCAGTAACTCACTTGCTCGATCACTCACTGGGTCACTCACTTAGTCACTCACTTGCACGCTCACTCGCTCAGTCACTCGCTTAGTCACTCACTCAGTCACTTACTTGCTCGATCACATCACTGGGTCACTCGCTTAGTCACTCCCTTGCCATGCTCACTCGCTCAGTCACTCACTTAGTCACTCACTCACAGTCACCTCACTTGCTCGATCACTCACTGGGTCACCTCGCTAGTCACTCACTTGCACGCTCACTCGCTCCAGTCACTCACTTAGTCACTCACTCAGTCACTCCTTGCTCGATCACTCACTGGGTCCCTCGCTTAGTCACTCACTTGCAACGCTCACTCATTTGAGGCATTCGCTCGCTAATTCGAATGCTCACATGCTGACACCCATACATGCCCTTCACACACACAAAGATCTCCCATATAGCCTTAACATACTTTTTGTGGCAAGCGCTGTTAGGGAGTACCTATGAAGGCCGGCACTGCACACGAGGGGTGTGGGTGGCCAACTCCACACATACACCCTACGCTCGCTCACATCCCACAATCTCTCACTCACCACACCTACTAACTTGAGATACTGCTGCTGATGATGCTGCTGTTGTTGCTTCTGTTGATGTTGCTCCTGCTGATGCTATTGATGATGCTGTTGTTGCTGATGATACTGCTGCTGCTGTTGCTTCTGTTGAAATCGCTCCTGCTGATGCTGCTGATGATGCTGTTCTGCTTATGACGTTGCTGCTGCTGATTTGCTTCTGTTGACGTTGCTCCTGCTGATGCTATTGATGATGCTGTTGTTGCTGATGATACTGCTGCTGCTGTTGCTTCTGTTGAAATCGCTCCTGCTGATGGCTGTTGATGATGCTGTTCCTGCTTATGATGCTGCTGCTGCTGCTGATGTTGCTTCTGTTGACGTTTGCTCCTGCTGCCGCTATTGATGATGCTGTTGCTTCTGCTGCCGCCGCTGCTGCCCACAGAATCGTGTGCACGACGGGCGCAGCGCGGACAGCGCCGGCGATGTGGCGGTGGTGGTGGAGATCGCCGATCGAGCGCCCTGCCTCGTTCGAGCACTTTACGTACCAGGCAAGGTCACGGCGGGGTCAGAGTTACGGTTAAGTTCAGGGTAGAGACTCCTCTCCCGCGTGCAGTTGTGACTACGAACTCCACACCGTGGGTCATGTGGCCTCGCACTGCTGGGGCAAGCGCGAGGCTACCGGGTCTTTGGCGGTTGGGTGGGTGACTGGGCGGTTGGGTGGGTGGGTGACTAGGCCGGTAGGTGGGTGAGGTGGCGGGTGGATTTGTGTGTAGGTGGGTAGGTGAGTGGGTGGCTTGGTTTGTAAATGGGTGGGTGAGTGGGTGGGTTGGTCGGTGAGTGAGTGGGTGGGTGGGTGAGTGGGTGGGTGAGTGGGTGGGTGGGTGGGTGAGTGGGTCGGTGGGTGGGTGAGTGAGTGAGTGAGTGAGTGGGTGGGTGGGTGAGTGGGTGAATGGGTGCGTGGTGAGTGAGTGAGTGAGTGGGTGAGTGGGTGAGTGAGTGAGTGAGTGGGTGGGTGGGTGGGTGGGTTGGTCAGTGGGAGGACGGGTGGGTGGGTGTATCTATAATTCGCCAACTCTCAGACTTTCGAGCTGAGCCTCTCAGTTTCTCTCTGCACAGCCCGCGCGACGGCGAGCTTCATTAGCGTTGTGACATCACGAGTTGTCTCCCCCGGCAGAGTCCCTTCATCACGAAGCTGGAACCGAGTGAGGGGCCGGTCGAGGGAGGAACCCGCATCACCATCTTCGGGAAGCACCTGCTGACGGGAAACCGGGAACTCATCGCCGCCTTCATCGGGACAGCCCGTGCAGGTGAGCACCTGGGTTGGTGACGGTGGTGACGATGGTGACGGCGGTCGTGATGATGGTGGGGATTATAATGACGATGACGGTGGTGGTGAGGATGTTGGTGACGATGTTGACGTAGCTGCGATGGTGGTGGTGGTTGCATCACCACAGCTGGCCGATATGCAAATGCCACATACACACACACCTGTGATCACGATGCCACCTCTGACGACGATGTCGTGCGGTGTCGGTGCCGCGCAGCGATCTGCGCATGGTGGGGGTGGAGGAGGAGGCGACCCTCGAGTGCTCCACGCCCAAGGTGCAGGAGAAGGTCTCCGTCGCCGTCAGCCTGCGCTACGGCGGCACCAGCGTCTCCAACGCCAGCGCCGAGGTCTTCGAGTACAAAGAAAACCCAATCATCAACGACTTCAACCCCAAAAGCAGCTTCTATGGGTACCGCCCCTCCCGCCCCCTCCACCCCCTCCACACCCCCCGCACACATGATGACGATGCTGCTGCTGACGATGATGATGAGTGTGTGATCGGCGCGGGGTTGCGGTTGCTGTGTTTGCAGGGGCGCCGCGTGATCACGGTGAGCGGCTCGAAGCTGAACACGGCGCTGAAGATGTCCATGGAGGTGGAGGTGCAGCTCCCACGCCGGCGGCGCTCCCTGCACCCCTCCACAGTGAGACACAGAGACTCCCTCCCCCTCCCTCCCTCCCTCCCTCCCTCCCTCCTCCCTCCCTCCCTCCCTCCCTCCCTCCTCCCTCCCTTTCCTCCACTCCCTCCACTCCCCTCCCTCCACTCCACTCCGCTCCCCTCCCACTCCAGCCCCCCACTCCATTCCCCTCCCTCCCCTCCCTCCCCTCCCCTCCCTCCCTCCCTCCCTCCCTCCCTCCCTCCCTCCCTTTCCTCCACTCCCTTCCACTCCACACCCCTCCCACTCCGCTCCCCTTCCCTCCACTCCCCTCCCTCCCTCTCCCTCCACTCTCTCCCTCCCTGCACTCCTACACTCCTGCAGGTGTGGGTGGTGATGGTGGGTGATGGCGGGAGTGTTGTAGTTCTGGTGATAAGTGTTCATGACTGGTGGTGATGGTCATCGGTAGTAGTGGTGCTTATGACGCCGATACCGATCGGCCCATGACGCTTGTGGTGATGCTGCTGCCGCCATTGATGACAACGACGGTGCCGCTGATGATTGCCGTCTCGTCCGCCCCCTCCCCCGCCCCCGTGGTCGATCTCGAGTCCCTGCGAGTTCCGCTCGGCGGATGAGGCCCTGTGCACCTCCCCCACCGTGCCGGACGGCTCGACGGTGCTCGCTCCTGGTTCCAGCTGGACGGGGTTCCGCAGCGACGTCACGTCGCTCCTGACGTACGAGGAGAACCCCCTGCTGTGCCGGCCCGGCACAGCGCCCTACGTCATCAACGGCCCACAACATCCTGACCATCAAGTAGCGCGCCGCGTGCCGCGTGCCGCGTGCCGCGTGCCGCGTGCCGCGTGCCGCGTGCCGGCAGCATCGCCGCCCTGCGCTCGGTCGCCACACCGCAGGTCACGGCAAACTCACCCGCAGTCGCTGCTCACTCGCTCGCTCGCCATCAACCCACGCACTCACACCAGCACTCGCTCACACCTACTCCCACTCACCCAGTCACTCACTCACACCTACCCACCCACTCACCCAGTCACTCACTCACACCTACCCCACTCACCTCACCCAGTCACTCGCTCACACCTACCCACTCACACTCACACCGCCACACACACTCACCCATTCACTCAATCAAACCTACCCACCCACTCACCCGTCCACACCCACTCACCCAGTCACTCACTCACACCCACTCACAGCCACCAACCTCACTCACCCAGTCACTCACTCACACCCACTCACAGCCACCAACTCACTCACCCGTTCACACCCACTCACCCAGTCACTCACTCACACCCACTCACAGCCACCAACTCACTCACCGGTGTTGGCCGTGGGTGGGACTCAAACTCGGATCGCCGGGTTTCGTCGCGCAGCGTAGCGCTAAACGCTACACCACCGCTCCCCCACTACGCTCACCTCGCCCACTCACCCACACTGAGTCCGTGGGACTCTATTTCAGGAGGGGTCCTGCATTGGGTGTCATTTTAATGCGATTCAGCAGCAGGATAAAAACCCACGCGCAATAATAACCTCGCTCGGTTCAAGAAGCGAAAACTTGCGCTCTAACCGAGCGTCTCGTCTGCCCATGCCGGCCTTCATAGGTGCTACTCCTTAACAGCACTTACCCCAAAATCTGTTAAGGCTATACGGCGGGATCTTTGTCTTTGTGTGTGAAGGGCATGTATGGGTATCAGGGTCGTGAGCATTCGAATGAGCAAACAAACGTGTGAGTGATGTGAACGAGCGAGTGAGCGTGTGACTAAGCGAGCGATCCAGTGAGTGACTGTACGAGCAAGAGATTGATCAAGCGAGTGAGTGACTGAGCGAGCGTGGCGAGCTAGTGATTGATGTGAGTGACTGAGTGAGTGATTCAGTGACTGAGCGAGCGTGCGAGCTAGTGATTGAGTGAGGGACTGATGGAGTGATTCAGTGGACTGAGCGAGCGTGCAAGCTAGTGATTGAGTGAGTGACTGAGTGAGTGATTCAGTGACTGAGCGAGCGTGCGAGCTAGATGATGAGTGACTGAGTGAGTGATTCAGTGACTGAGCGAGCGTGCAAGCTAGTGATTGAGTGAGTGACTGAGTGAGTGATTCAGTGACTGAGCGAGCGTGCGAGCTAGTGATTGAGTGAGTGACTGAGTGAGTGATTCAGTGACTGAGCGAGCGTGCGAGCTAGTGATTGAGTGAGTGACTGAGTGAGTGATTCAGTGACTGAGCGAGCGTGCGAGCTAGTGATTGAGTGAGTGACTGAGTGAGTGATTCAGTGACTGAGCGAGCGTGCGAGCTAGTGATTGAGTGAGTGACTGAGTGAGTGATTCAGTGACTGAGCGAGCGTGCGAGCTAGTGATTGAGTGAGTGACTGAGTGAGTGATTCAGTGACTGAGCGAGCGTGCAAGCTAGTGATTGAGTGAGTGACTGAGTGAGTGATTCAGTGACTGAGCGAGCGTGCGAGCTAGTGATTGAGTGAGTGACTGAGTGAGTGATTCAGTGACTGAGCGAGCGTGGCAAGCTAGTGATTGAGTGAGTGACTGAGTGAGTGATTCAGTGACTGAGCGAGCGTGCGAGCTAGTGATTGAGTGAGTGACTGAGTGAGTGATTCAGTGACTGAGCGAGCGTGCGAGCTAGTGATTGAGTGAGTGACTGAGTGAGTGATTCAGTGACTGAGCGAGCGTGCGAGCTAGTGATTGAGTGAGTGACTGAGTGAGTGATTCAGTGACTGAGCGAGCGTGCGAGCTAGTGATTGAGTGAGTGACTGAGTGAGTGATTCAGTGACTGAGCGAGCGTGCGAGCTAGTGATTGAGTGAGTGACTGAGTGAGTGATTCAGTGACTGAGCGTGTGCGAGCTAGTGATTGAGTGAGTGACTGAGTGAGTGATTCAGTGACTGAGCGAGCGTGCGAGCTAGTGATTGAGTGAGTGACTGAGTGAGTGATTCAGTGACTGAGCGAGCGTGCGAGCTAGTGATTGAGTGAGTGACTGAGTGAGTGATTCAGTGACTGAGCGAGCGTGCGAGCTAGTGATTGAGTGAGTGACTGAGTGAGTGATTCAGTGACTGAGCGAGCGTGCGAGCTAGTGATTGAGTGAGTGACTGAGTGAGTGATTCAGTGACTGAGCGAGCGTGCGAGCCAGTGATGAGTGAGTGACTGAGTGAGTGATTCAGTGACTGAGCGAGCGTGCGAGCTAGTGATTGAGTGAGTGACTGAGTGAGTGATTCAGTGACTGAGCGAGCGTGCGAGCTAGTGATTGAGTGAGTGACTGAGTGAGTGATTCAGTGACTGAGCGAGCGTGCGAGCTAGTGATTGAGTGAGTGACTGAGTGAGTGATTCAGTGACTGAGCGAGCGTGCGAGCTAGTGATTGAGTGAGTGACTGAGTGAGTGATTCAGTGACTGAGCGAGCGTGCGAGCTAGTGATGATTGAGTGAGACTGAGTGAGTGATTCAGTGAGTGAGTGAGCGAGCGACGACGGGGGGGGGGGGTCTTTTTGCCTCCGTTCGTCCTCAGGGCCAGAACCTGAACAAGGCCATGGATAAGGAGGAGGTGGAGGTGACCATCGGCGAGGAGCAGTGCAAGGTGGAGATGATGGACAGCTCCTCCCTCTACTGCAAGCCCCCGCTCCACCCAGCCCAGCGCCAGGGCCGGCGGCGACGAGGCTGGCTACGGGCAGGAGGAGGAGGTCAGTAGTCACGTTGCACGTGGACCTCTGTGTGCACGTGGACCTCTGTGTGCACGTGGACCTCTGTGGGCACGTGGACTTGGAAGAAGTTGTCACCCCCTGTGAGTGGCTTGCTGAAGTGCCATCTGCTCCAGAGTCTGAGACCAAGAAAAGCGCCGGGCAGAGATTATCTCCCAAGCGAAATGCTGAGGGAGGGTGGCATTTGTGTGCAGACTCCCCTATATGACATCATAATAACAGTCTGGCCCACTGGATGGGTTCCGCAGGATTCATAGGATGCCCTGGTGGTTCCCCTCTTTAATAAGGGGGACCGCACAGCCTGTAACAACTACAGGGGCATCTCTCTCCTCAGTGTGCCAGGCAAGGATTATTGAACATCGCCTTGCTAGGCATGCTGAGGGGAGAGGCTTGCGGAGCCCCAATGTGGTTTCAAGTCAGGTCGATCCTGCACAGATTCCATATTTTCTGTCCTTCAGCTACAGCAGAGGTGCAGGAAATTCCAACAGGACCTACATCTCTGCTTTATTGACCTTGTCAAGGCCTATGATACCATCAATAGATCTGGGCTTTGGGTTGTTTTTCGTTCTTGGTTGTGCTGGAGGAATCTCAATTTGGTACAGATACAATGGGAGACTGATCGATGCCTGGGTGTGGTCAAGGGATGCCTCCCTATTGGTCAACCATGTTATGTATGCCGGTGATCTGGTGATTTCTGCTCACCCAGAGGAGGAGCTGGAGGCGCTGCTTCTGAACCTGGAACATGCCAAAACTAAGCACCTGTCTGGATATTTTGTGCCATCAAACACTCGAAACCCCCTCAGCTCCCCATTGGTAATGGGACAGTTGTAGAGAGAGTGGAGAGTTTTCCATACCTCGGCAATGTACTCATGACCAGCTCCGGTTTCACAGCTGAGGTCTCATGTCGAATCAGTCGAGTGGCATCTTTTCATCGGCTGTGTAACGCTGTGTGGAAGCTACCTGGTCGGTCGCTCAACACGAAACTTTGGGTCTTCTTGGCCACGGTCATGCCCTCCCTTCTTTATACTTGCAAAACATGGACCCCCCTAATGGAACATCTTCGCCGGTTAGACACATTTAGGCCTGCCCCACGATCCATCCTGGGTTTAACCAGGCTGGATTGTGTGAGAAGCTCACAAATCCTTGAAAGATCTCGACAAAGTCCCATCGGTGAGCTCCTCCTGCAGGCAAGGCTGCATTGGCTGGGTCATGTAGCCCACATGCCCAGCCACCGCATACCTAAACAGATTTTTATTTACGCGATCTAACCCAAAAACTTGTATTATAGATGATGTTGGTCGCAAAAGCCTACGTGTTAAACTATAAACAGCTTTTGTTTGGCCGGATAGAGAGGGCTCAACGGGTGCGGCATGGGGTAGAGAGAGATGGAGTGATGTGGTACAAGAGGATTTGGAGCTGAGTGGACTTGCCAATGACTGGTACCAGCGGTATCACGATCGGCCCCTGTGGAGGAGGCTTGTGAAGGACGCTACTGGCCAGTTGGAGGCAGTCGCTCTCCAGCAACAACGGAGATCAGAGGAGCGACGCTCACAACAACGAGCGGAACACCGGTCGGCTAAAGCACAGCAAGTTGGCACAGTAGGGGGCACAGGTGGTGCATCGGCCACTCATCTCAGTCAGTCAACCCATGGCACCTGGGTCTGCCCTATGAGCTCCTGCCACCAGGCGTTCGACACTTCACGTGGCCTTAACGTGCACTTAGCCTGGCACAAGCGCCGTGGTTACATCACCGCTGCTTTGTGACGAATAGCGGTTGTTGTGTCTCTGTCTCATCTGTGTGCGTGTCTCTCTGTCCATGTAGATTATCGACCGTTCTCTGAACTGCACGTTGGCCACTTCCTCCACCTCCCGGCGGCGCCAGCGTCGAGACGGTGACGGCGACCTCCCCCAGCTCATAGTGCGTGTGGCCTCCCCCCCCCCCTCTCTCGCACACAGACAAAGATCCCCCCTATAGCCTTCAACCCATTGCTGGGGCAAGTGCTGCAAGCCGGCGCCATCTGATGGTGGCACGGCACGCGAAGGGATGGGTGGCCAGCACCGTGCCCATTTGTTTCCCCAGTGGCGATGTTTTACATGCAGCACCAGGCACTCATTTAAGGCCAAGTCGACCTAGGGAGAGACCCAGATCCTGCTTAGGTATCCGTCACCAATGTTGGCCACGAGCGAGAATCTTCGGGTATTCGCATCGCGGCGTGCTGACCGCTGCGCCACCGCTCCCTGGGGTGGTGCTGGCCGCAGTTACTCCGTCATATCCGTGGCGGCCTTCGCAGGTGGTGTGCAGAGGAGGCGGCGGCGGCAGTCGCCCTCCAGCATCAGCGGAGGGCGGATGAGCGACGCGGGATTGTGTGAGGGGCTCGCAGGTCCTTGAAATATCTTGGCACATTCCATCGGCGAGCTCCTCCGGTGGGCGAGGCTGCGTTCGGCTGGGTCGTGTAGCCCGCATGCCCAAGCCATTGCATACTCATGTGGGGAACGGTAGTGTAACGGTTAGCGCTACGCCCCGCTACGAACCCGGCGACCCGAGTTTCGATGCCGCTCACGGCCAACACGGTGACGATAATTAATTTGACCCGATCCTGGGCCTCCCCTAGGTCGACTCAGCCTCAAATGAGTACCTGGTGTGGTGTGTAAACATCAGCACTGAGAAGACAAAGACAGCCGGATGTGGTGCTGGCCACCCACCCCTTCTGTGCCATTCCGGCCTTAATAGCTGCTTGTAACAGCACTTGCCCCAATAATCTGTTAAAGGCAATACGGGGGATCTTTATTCCTCTTCGTTGTGTGTGTATATAGTTGTGTATACTTATGTGTACACATTTACGAGCGTGCACACATGCGTGTGAGTGTATGCCTTTATACACATGCATATACGTGCGTGTGTGCGTGTGTAATATGTCTGTGCACGTGTGCGTGTACGCATGTACGGGCGTGTACACGTGTGTGTGAGTGTGTGTTTGCCACTTCACGGCCTCAAAGTGCATCTGGCCTGGCACAGGCGCCGTGGTGACGTTACCGAATGACGGGTATATATGTATGTGTGCGTGGTGTGTACGTGTGTGTGTACGTGTGTGTACGTGTGTGGCGTGTGTGTAGGTGCACATGGGCGTGCTGCGCTTCCCGCTGGGCCGCGTGCGCTACTCGACGGGGACGGCCTGCTCTCCAGGGGCTATCGCCGGCATTGCCGTGGGCCTCCTCCTGCTGCTACTCGCCATCATCGCCCTCATTCTCCTCCTCCGGTCACTGCTCACCTCCACTCCCGCCACCTCCTCTTGCCTCCTCCCGCCTCGTCTTGTCCCCCTGTCCCCTCCTCTTCTCCGCCACCTCCTCCTCTCCCGCCTCCTACTCGCCAGTATCGTAGAGTCGCGTCGTGGGAATTGCATTGCGGTGACATTGTCGTGGGTTCACTTGAGAGACGCACCGATTCAGGAGGCAACACCGTTATTCTGCGACCACAACGGGGTAGCTACACAAACGGTCGGGTCAGGTCAGGCGGCACACTGCCTCACCCACGATGCCGAGCACGAAGACCAAAGAGGAGACGCAGAGCAGGTTCCATATGCCCCTCAGCGTGGCCCCGCTCCGCCCTCGGACACCCGCCCCATCCAGAGCCTCCTAGAAGGTTCTGGAGCGCCTTCCACGTGTCCCCTCCCTGGCTCCGCCCTGGCCACGCCTCCTTATGGAACTCACTAGAACATGCCCCCTCTGTCACCTTTGGCCTACATCCCATCACGTGTCCCTGCCGGCCAATCGGACTACTACGTCCTCAGTTGTCCCCTACTCTGCCAGCCCCAGAGACCTCTTCCATGACATCATTTCCTCTGCTGGCAGAGAGGGCCACCATACCCACCATTCCGCTCTCTGTCGGTAGATGGTGCTAGGCGCCGTAGTGACCCATTGTATGTCACTACAACATCGTTGATGCAAGTGCTGTTGACATGATTAACGTTGTTGTCGTCGTTGTGGTGGTCGTGTGGTGGTGGTGACGCTGGCTCGCCGTGCAGACACAACGCCAACCGCGAAAAGGAGAAGATCCTCATGGAGATGACCAGGATGGAGGACAAAGTGCGGGACATGGTGCGGCGCGAGTTCGCAGGTGACTCCCCCTTCCCTCCCCCCTTCCCTCCCCCCTTCCCTCCCCCCTTCCCTCCCCCCTTCCCTCCCCCGTTGCCCCACTACCTCCCCCCCGGCCGCCTCCCCCCCTCCCCCCACCAACTCTTGGCAGCGGTGCATCGGTGGCGGTGTGCTGGGGTTGGACAAGGATAGCCGGTGGACGTGACGGTGCAGATTACCGCGATGCGGATTGTCATGGTGCTGCTTCCCATGCCACTGCTAAACCAAACCGTGAACACGTTTTTTTTTTATGTTACCAGGCAAGGGCCTACTGAGCTGTGTAGATTTTTTTTGTTTAACTGCTCAACAACTTTGCATGGGATTCGCCTCCCAGTTGCATCCATTCGTTCAAGTCGCGAAAACTACTAAATTATCAAACCGTTTTTTCTTTTACCAGGCAAGGCCCCACCCGAGCTACAGTAGCTCTGTTTATCATTACACGCTTTTATTTAACTCGCTGTCTGTTGCCGTATCCTCAAATCTTGTAACTCAATTTTAACCCACTTCCCAATGTCGTTTCGACTGCAAACTTGGTATACTTATGTCATACTGATGACAATACTGTATTCTATCATTAAAACTTTTTTTTTTAAACCATCTCTTTTATATCTTATGTTTCGGCTTGGGTCTAATTGTCCACGCTCAACTGACATTGGCTGTAAATGACCACGGCCACTTACGTTATGGCAAGCCTCGCGGCCGCTTCCTGGAGTCGTGCCATTAGGAGTACGTTACATTTCATTAAAACGTGGTTTAAAAAAAGTATTTTAAATATTACTTACTCAGAAGTGAGCTGGCTATCACAAATGATGGCTCAACGAAGTGGCTTGCCACGACGTGGCAATGCGTATCAGCCAATACTCCTCAACACGTGATGCTGATTCTAAATGTGGAAGGGAGAAACCGGAGGACACAGACAAATCCACGCGATTACGAGTAGAGAGAGAGAGCCTCTAAACATACAGCAGGCGCCAAGGGTCGCGATCGTTGCCACGATGTTGTATCTACGTACGTTGAACTTCTATCGCACCGTATGTAGCCAACCTCTGCTAATTGATGCCGGTCGCTGTGATGCTCGGTCGCCGTGACGACGGTCGCCATGACGCCCCC
>NC_083845.1:5074415-5136884 GCF_015708825.2 Lethenteron reissneri
TCCCCCCTGTCTCCCCGTGTCTCTCTCCCCTCTCTCCCATGTCTCTTTGTCTCTCTGTGTCTCCCCGGTCTCTCTCCCCGTGTCTTCTCCTCTGTCTCCCCCTGTCTCTCCCCTGTCTCTCCGTGTCTCTCTCTTCTTGTCTCCCCGTGTCTCTCTCCCCGTGTCTCCCCCCTGTCTCCCCGTGTCTCCCCTGTCTCCCCGTGTCCCCCTGTCTCCCCGTGTCTCCCCCCTGTCTCCCCTGTCCCCCCTGTCTCCCCGTGTCCCCCTGTCTCCCCGTGTCTCCCGTGTCTCCCCCTGTCTCCCCGTGTCTCCCCCTGTCTCCCCGTGTCTCCCCCTGTCTCCCCGTGTCTCCCCCCTGTCTCCCCGTGTCTCCCCCTGTCTCCCCGTGTTCCCCCCTGTTCCGTGTCTCTCCGTGTCTCCCGTGTCTCCCCTGTCTCCCCGTGTCTCCCCTGTCTCCCCGTGTCTCTCCGTGTCTCCCCCTGTCTCCCGTGTCTCCCCTGCTTCTCCCGAGACCCTGAGTCTCCCCGCTCTCTTGACTAACGTGTGCCGTGCAGAAGGCCCATTGACCGAAACGTCGCCTATTAGATATTATTCAATGCCGTTTTAAAGCCGCGGTTTTATTCTGTTAAATCAGCTTAATAACGCGTCGGCTTTCGAGACCAATATTATACAAAATAAAAGCGGGAGGGGATTTTGGTGTTAGATCGCTAATAAAATGCGTTCTTGATTTAAAGCTTCCGTGACTGCAGCGATTCATATTCTTGGTTCTTTCGGTAAAGTCACGTACAAGGGAAATAATAAAATAATAAAAATATAAAACAATAAAATTATCACGACGTTTCGACTGCAACACAAGCAATCATCATCAGATGATTGATTGTGTTACAACTCTGATAATGATAATGTATGCACTGTCCTTGAAGTTGATTGGTCCACACCCGAGACAGCTTTTCTTAGAGCCTAGTCTCCATTGGTGTTGGACCAGATGACGCCAAAAGGCGTATCATTTTCAGAGTTGTTTCTTTTTGTTTGCATTTTGACTGCTTGTGTTGTGGTTATTGCAAACATGATCCCTTGTATAAAGGTGTCAGTTTTTGTACCAGTTGAAAGGGTAAAAACCTATTACTATATTTTGCCACTGGTAAAGGAGATGTCTCATAGTGTAAATGCTTACTTACCCCGAGCTCTCAATACTCTGATAGTGCGTTGTTTTTGAGTTGTACGCCTTTTGGCGTCATCTGGTCCAACACCAATGGAGACTAGGCTCTAAGAAAAGCTGTCTCGGGTGTGGACCAATCAACTTCAAGGACAGTGCATATCATCATTATCATCATCAGAGTTGTTTATTTTTGTTTGCATTTTGACTGCTTGTGTTGTGGTTATTGCAAACATGATGCCTTGTATAAAGGTGTCAGATTTTGTACCAGTTGATAGGGTAAAAACCTAACCTATTACTATATTTTGCAACTGGTAAAGGAGATGTCTCATAGTGTAAAATCATTGTCGTTAAGCCCCTCCACCATCCGACCAGATTGTCACCGATGTATTGTTCAGATTGTGACCGTTAAAGTTCAAGCCCCTTCCTTGCCAGTACAATTCGAGGTAATCAAACCCTCTATAAATGTATGTTACCCTGTGGGAATCCGTGTACCCCATGTCACCCTATGAAAATGAGTTTTCACCATGGGTTGACTGAGTCCATCATCATCATTCATCCCTCCATGCGGGGCGGATAAAGCAATCACCACTTTGTGTGGAAGTCACCAGCAGTTGTCATCTAGAGAGACTTCCCTACCCCCGTCATAGCAACGTGGAGTTTCCCACTAACTGGCTCTAGAGGGGCTGTAAACATTTCCAGTGTTGGATGATTTGGGCAGGAACTCGCACTTAGGCCTTTTAATCTGACGTCCCTCGCCACCGATCTGGCCGTGGCCAGGAATCAAACTCGGACAGTCGGGTTCAGAGTGTTGCATGCTGCTAACCGCTGCGCCACCGTTCCCCCCCCCCCCCCCCAACACCGTCTTGTGTGATGCTCGACAAGTCGTGTAGCGAGAGACGTGGAGCGAGAGTCGGGGACCTCGCTACCACCAGCCGCGACTCGGCTGCCAAGGAGGAAGTGCGGCCAACGTGTGGTGAGATCGCACACGCGGAACACACGCACGTGGTACACACACACACGCGGTACACACACACACGTGGTACACACGCAGTACACACACACACGGTACACACACACACGGGACACACACACACGGGACACACACGCACGGTACACACACACGCGGTACACACACACACGGTACACACACACACGGGACACACACGCACGGTACACACACACGCGGAACACACACATGCGGTACACACATGCGTGGTACACACACACACGGGACACACACGCGGAACACACACATGCGGAACACACACATGCGGTACACACATGCGTGGTACACACACACGCGGTACACACACACACGCGGAACACACACGCGGTACACACACACCGGAACACACACATGCGGTACACACATGCGTGGTACACACACACACGGGACACACCACGGTACACACACATGCGGAACACACACATGCGGTCACACATGCGTGGTACACACACACCGGTACACACACACACGCGGAACACACACGCGGAACACACACATGCGGTACACACACATGCGGTACACACATGCGTGGTACACACACACGCGGTACACACCACACGTACACACACACACGCGGTCCACACACACGCGGGTACACACACACACGGTACACACACGCGGTACGCACACACACGGTACACACACACACGGTACACACACACACGTACGCACACACGGGACACACTCGCAAGCGGAACACACTGACGTGCTGACACGCGGAACGCACTGTCACGTGGAACGCACACACAAGGAACACGCTGACACGCTGTACACACACACAAGGACCACGCGGTACGCACACATGCGCAATACACTGGCACACAGAACACCGCATTACACCGATGCATGGAACACACTGACGCGCTGATACACGGTACGCACACACAGGACACACTCGCACACACAGAACACCGCAGTATAAACGCGAAACACTAATGCGCACAACACACTGATGCAATGACACGTGGTACGCACACACGCGGCAAATACTAACACACTAACACCACTGACACACAGCACACACACACACAGAGCACACTGACACGCGGTACACACACGGGTACACACACACGCGGAACACACTGACATGCAAAACACTGCAGTACACACACACGTGTGGAGCACACTGACACGTGGAATGCACTGACACACTGACAAGTACACACACACACCCATGAAACGCACTGAAACGTACACACGGAATAAAACACCGTTACACGTGGACCGCACTGACACGCAGTACACGCATACATGAGGAACACACTCTGAGGCGCTGACGCACACTGACACGCTGACACACGCTGACACGCTGACACACGCAGACAATCTTCCCATTCTCACTGCATGTCACATGACCGGGACGCAGTGAGATTCGCAGTGAAGCAGCTGCTGCTGTATGTGTGCCGTTTCGTTTAGTTTTTAGTTTAGTTTAATGGTGTGGGTGCCGCTGCACGGGCATTCCACTCTGTATGTGTGCCGTTTGGTTTAGTTTTTAGTTTAGTTAATGGTATGGGTGCCGCTGCACGGGCATTCCACTCTATCGACTTCCTACAGATGCTGCAGCCGTGCCAGTGATGATGACACTCATCTTAGCGCTGTCGCAGTGTTTCCTCGTGCTGCTGTGACGGTGGGAGTCGGGCAGCGCTGAGTACACGGTGCTGTGAGTACACGGTGCGTTATCGCAGTGTCTACTAGTGGTGAGTGATAGTGGGAGTCTAGGGCGGTGCTGTTAGTGCACGGTGCTGTGAGTGCACAGTGCTGTGAGTACACGGTGCTGTGAGTACACGGTGCGTTATCGCAGTGTCTACTAGTGGTGAGTGACAGTGGGAGTCTGGGGCGGTGCTGTGAGTACATGGTGCGTTATCGCAGTGTCTCTGAGTGGTGAGTGACAGTGGGAGTCTAGGGCGGTGTTGTCAGTGTGCGGTGCTGTGAGTACACGGTGCGTAATCGCAGTGTCTACTAGTGGTGAGTGACAGTGGGAGTCTGGGGCAGTGCTGTGAGTACACGGTGCTGTGAGTGTGTGGTGCGTTATTGCAGTGTCTCTGAGTGGTGAGTGACAGTGGGAGTCTGGGGCGGTGCTGTGAGTACACGGTGCTGTGAGTACACGGTGCGTTATCGCAGTGTCTACTAGTGGTGAGTGACAGTGGGAGTCTAGGGCGGTGCTGTGAGTACACGGTGCTGTGAGTACACGGTGCGCTATCGCAGTGTCTCTGAGTGGTGAGTGACAGTGGGAGTCTGGGGCGGTGCTGTGAGTGTGCGGTGCTGTGAGTACATGGTGCGTTATCGCAGTGTCTACTAGTGGTGAGTGACAGTGGGAGTCGGGGCGGTGCTGTGAGTACGCGGTGCGTTATTGCAGTGTCTCTGAGTGGTGAGTGACAGTGGGAGTCTGGGGCGGTGCTGTGAGTGTGCGGTGCTGTGAGTACACGGTGCGTAATCGCAGTGTCTACTAGTGGTGAGTGACAGTGGGGAGTCTAGGGCGGTGCTGTGAGTACACGGTGCGTTATCGCAGTATCTACTAGTAGTGAGTGACAGTGAGAGTCTGGGGCGGTGCTGTGAGTGTGCAGTGCTTTGAGTACATGGTGCTGTGAGTACACGGTGCTGTGAGTACACGGTGCGTTATCGCAGTGTCTACTAGTGGTGAGTGACAGTGGGAGACTGGGGCGGTGCTGTGAGTACACGGTGCGTTGTCGCAGTGTCTACTAGTGGTGAGTGACAGTGGGAGTCTAGGGCGGTGCTAGTGAGTACATGGTGCGCTGTCGCAGTGTCTACTAGTGGTGAGTGACAGTGGGAGTCTAGGGCGGTGCTGTGAGTGCACGGTGCGTTATCGCAGTGTCTACTAGTGGTGAGTGACAGTGGGAGTCTGGAGCGGTGCTGTGAGTGTGCGGTGCTGTGAGTACACGGTGCGTTATCGCAGTGTCTACTAGTGGTGAGTGACAGTGGGAGTCTGGGCGGTGCTGTGAGTGTGCGGTGCTGTGAGTACACGGTGCGTTATCGCAGTGTCTACTAGTGGTGAGTGACAGTGGGAGTCTGGGGCGGTGCTGTGAGTACACGGTGCTGTGAGTACACGGTGCGTTATCGCAGTGTCTACTAGTGGTGAGTGACAGTGGGAGTCTAGGGCGGTGCTGTGAGTACACGGTGCTGTGAGTGCACGGTGCGTTATCGCAGTGTCTACTAGTGGTGAGTGACAGTGGGAGTCTGGGGCGGTGCTGTGAGTGTGCGGTGCTGTGAGTACACGGTGCTGTGAGTACACGGTGCTGTGAGTACACGGTGCGTTATCGCAGTGTCTACTAGTGGTGAGTGACAGTGGAGTCTAGGGCGGTGCTGTGAGTGTGCGGTGCTGTGAGTACACGGTGCGTTATCGCAGTGTCTACTAGTGGTGAGTGACAGTGGGAGTCTGGGGCGGTGCTGTGAGTACACGGTGCGTTATCGCAGTGTCTCTGAGTGGTGAGTGATAGTGGGAGTCCTAGGGCGGTGCTGTGAGTGTGCGGTGCTGTGAGTACACGGTGCGTTATCGCAGTGTCTACTAGTGGTGAGTGACAGTGGGAGTCTGGGGCGGTGCTGTGAGTACACGGTGCGTTATCGCAGTGTCTACTAGTGGTGAGTGATAGTGGGAGTCTTGGCAGTGCTGTGAGTGTGCGGTGCTGTGAGTACACGGTGCGTTATCGCAGTGTCTACTAGTGGTGAGTGACAGTGGGAGTCTGGGGCGGTGCTGTGAGTGTGCGGTGCTGTGAGTACACGGTGCGTTATCGCAGTGTCTACTAGTGGTGAGTGATAGTGGGAGTCTAGGGCGGTGCTGTGAGTGTGCAGTGCTGTGAGTACATGGTGCGTTATCGCAGTGTCTACTAGTGGTGAGTGACAGTGGGAGTCTAGGGCGGTGCTGTGAGTGTGCAGTGCTGTGAGTACATGGTGCGTTATCGCAGTGTCTACTAGTGGTGAGTGACAGTGGGAGTCTGGGGCGGTGCTGTGAGTACACGGTGCTGTGAGTACACGGTGCTGTGAGTACACGGTGCGTTATCGCAGTGTCTACTAGTGGTGAGTGACAGTGGGAGTCTGGGGCGGTGCTGTCAGTGTGCGGTGCTGTGAGTACACGGTGCGTTATCGCAGTGTCTACTAGTGGTGAGTGACAGTGGGAGTCTAGGGCGGTGCTGTGAGTACATGGTGCGTAATCGCAGTGTCTCCGAGTGGTGAATCATAGTGGGAGTCTGGGGCGGTGCTGTGAGTGTGCGGTGCGCTGCACTGCTGGTGAGATAGGGAAGTGAATGCGGTGTTGGTAACGCGTCGAGTGTGACACAAGCACCGGTATTGATCCGCGACACGGGCCGCTGCCCGCGTCTCCGTGTGTCCCCACGCGTCCTCTGATGTGTCTCCGCGAGACTCGGTGCGTCGCCGTGAGTCTCCGTGTGTCTCCGTGTCCACTTGTGCCTTCCTTTGTGTGCCCTTCCATGTCACGATATGTCATCCTGCGTCTCTCTATGTTTCCTAGATTCTCCCCGTGTCCCTTTGTATGTCTCCGTGTTCCCCTGTGCCTCCCTCTAGCCCCCTGTGTGCCCTAACATCTCTCCGTATCTCCCTGTATGCTTGTGGCCCCCTCTGCCTCCGTCTATCCCCGTGTCTCTCTGTGTCCCCTTGTCCCCCTGCTGTCCCCCGCCGTATCTCAACTGTGCGCTTGAGTCTCGTTCTGTCAGTCCTCTCGATATGAAAACGCTCCGCGAGGGAAAACGTCCAAACATCCCAGTGCAGGACCCTCCTTGGGAAGCGTCTTGAGACTCGATGAATCTTTGCTCGATGAACAACTCTCTTGATCAATCTTGCTTTTGAAATGCATTCTTGTGCCTCCGTGTCTCCGTGTGTCTCTGGTTTCAGCAGCACCAGCACTTGCAGAAGCATCAGCAGCAGCAGCAGCATCACCAGCAGCAGCATCAGCAACACCACCATCAGCAGCATCACCAGCAGTAGCATCAGCAACACCAGCAGCATCAACAGCAGCAAAAACAGCATCAGCAGGAGCATCAGCAGTAGCATCAGCAACACCAGCAGCATCAACAGCAGCAAAAACAGCAGCACCAGCAGCAGCATCACCAGCAGTAGCATCAGCAACACCAGCAGCATCAACAGCAGCAAAAACATCACCAGAAGTAGCATCAGCAACACCAGCAGCATCAACAGCAGCATCAACAGCAGCATCAGCAACACCAGCAGCATCACCAGCAGTAGCATCAGCAGCATCACCAGCAGTAGCATCAGCAACACCAGCAGCATCAACAGCAGCAAAGACAGCATCAGCAGCAGCAGGAGCAACACCAGCATCAGCAGCAGTAGCATCAGCATCACCAGCAGCATCAACAGCAGCATAAACAGCATCACCAGCAGCAGGAGCATCAGCAGCATCACCAGCAGTAGCATCAGCAACACCAGCAGCATCAACAGCAGCATCAACAGCAGCAAAGACAGCATCAGCAGCAGCAGGAGCAACACCAGCATCAGCAGCAGTAGCATCAGCATCACCAGCAGCATCAACAGCAGCATAAACAGCATCACCAGCAGCAGGAGCATCAGCAAGGTCAGCAGCAGAAGAAGCAAAAGCAGCACTCGCAGCAGAAGCAGCAGGAACATCAGCACCATCGTCATCATCGTCGTCGTCATCATCAGCCGGGATGAGGAGGATGAGAGGGAGGGGCCGCACGCCCAGCCCGGGCCCCGCCGGGTCCCCAGCGCGCAGCCCGTCCCCGGGGACGGGGCCCCAACGGGGGTCCTCACGCACCGGTGGGGGGGGGCCTGGCGGAGGTTCCGTGACCCCCGTGACCCCCGTGGCACAGGCAGCAGCAGCAGCGGGGCAACCTCACAGCTCGCGCGACAACAGCGATGGTGAGGGGGGGGGGGGCCGGGGTCACGGAGGGACCGGAGGGGGGGGAGGGGCCACCCTTTCCCACGTGGGTTTTGGGCCGCGCCGCTGAGAGAGCGTCAGAGGTCGCAACCGGGTACCCGATACCCGTACCCTACCCGATACCCGGCTATCCGTACCCGGCTGGGTACGGGTACGGGTACCGTTTGCAACCCTGGTGCGGCCGGGTACGGGGACGGGTAGGCCGTGAGTCACTGGTGAGTCACCGTTTGTCACTCATTTCGGGTAGGGTACGGGTAGGGAACGGGTACCCGTACCCGTATCCGGCCAGGTACCGGTACGGGTACCCATTTGTGACCCTGGTGCAGCCGGGTACGGGTAAGGAATCAAAACCCGTTTGCGACCTCTGCTGTGCTTTGCTGTTACGCGTGACGATAACTATAAATCATAGTTTTAGTTTCACATCGCGTCGGTCATGCTCATTGCATCTCACAACGCTGCACAATAATGACATGCATAATCACGTTAAGGGATGAATGCTATATTCGGAGGGTTTCATATTAAGTAAATTAAACCCTGAGAAATTTTATTTTATATATTAAAAACAAAAAATGATCGCGTTTCACTCGGCATGCTGGGAGCTTCTACACGAATTGGGTTTTCAGTTCCCAGCTGCATGTGTGCGTGCACCTGTGTATGTGTGTGCCTGTGTGTGGGGAGCGATGCACCTAGCCTGGCACAAGCGCCATGGTGACCAATAGCGGTGGTGGTTGTTGTTGTTGGAAAGCGGTGGCGCAGTGGTTCGTGCAATCCCGGCGGGCCGACTTCGATTCCCGCTCGTGGCCAATTTCAGTGACGGCGAATATTTGAACCGGTCCTGGGTCTCTCTTATGTCGACTCAGCCTTAAATTAGTACCTGGTGCACTATCTAAACATCTCCACTAGGGAGACAAAAGCGGCCGGGCATGGTGCTGCTGGCCACCCACCCCCTCGTGTGCCGTGCCGGCCTTCGTCGGTGCTGCTACTCGCTAACGCCACATGCCCCAAATAGTCCGTGAAGGCTACACGGGGGATCTTTGTGTTGCCCGTGTGCACGCGCGGTGCCAGCAGAGGAGCGGGAGGAGGGAGGGGAGCTGTCGGCACGTGGCGACGCCGTCCCGGTGGAGGAGGGCGTGCGCTACATCACCGAGGCGTTGCTGCGCCGCGTGAGCCGGCAGGAGGACCTGGCGCTCGTGCGCTCCCTCAACCTGGCGCTGGCGCGCGACGGCGGCAAGAAGTTCCGCGTACGGCACAGACGCGGGGCAGACACGGCGCGCAGACACTGCACAGACGCGGGGCAGACACGGCGCGCAGACACTGCACAGACGCGGGGCAGACACGGCGCGCAGACACTGCACAGACGCGGGGCAGACACGGCGCGCAGACACTGCACAGACGCGGGGCAGACACGGCGCGCAGACACTGCACAGACGCGGGGCAGACACGGCGCGCAGACACTGCACAGATGCGGGGCAGACACGGCACAGACGCGGGGCAGACACGGCGCGCAGACACTGCACAGATGCGGGGCAGACACGGCACAGACGCGGGGCAGACACGGCGCGCAGACACTGCACAGACGCGGGGCAGACACGGCGCGCAGACACTGCACAGATGCGGGGCAGACACGGCGCGCAGACACCGCACAGACACGGAATAGACACGGCACAGACGCGGAATAGACACGGCGCGCAGACACCACACAGACACGGAATAGACACGGCACAGACGCGGAATAGACACGGCGCGCAGACACCGCACAGACACGGCACAGACACCGCACAGACACGGCACAGACACGGCACAGACACGGCACAGACACGGCACAGACGCGGAATAGACACGGCACAGACGCGGAATAGACACGGCGCGCAGACACGGCACAGACACGGCACAGACACGGCACAGACATGGCACAGATGCGGGGCAGACACGGCGCGCAGACACCGCACAGACACGGCACAGACACGGCACAGACACGGAATAGACACGGCACAGACACGGAACGTACTTGCCGCAGACAAGGACCAGACATGGCACAGACACGGATCATACTCACTGCAGACACGGCACAGACGCGGAATGGACATGGCACAGACACGGAACGTACTCGGTGCAGACACGGAATAGACACGGCACAGACACGGAATAGACACGGCACAGACAGGGAATAGACACGGCACAGACACGGAACGTATTTGGCACACACACATGGACAGGAGCGGCCCGTCCATATAGGCGAACTAGGCGGTGGCCTAGGGCGCCAAGTTCAGTGGGGTGCCAAATTCTATTAAAAAAATACAAAAATATACAAACAATATAACGACAACGTAATTGTTTCAATTCCCGTGCGTGTACAGAGGGAATATGAATTATATTTCATCTCTCAACATTTTTGGGAATGCATTGGTCGGACAGACGGACAATCCGAATAATTATGCCTCTGTTTAAAACAATACGCTTAAAAAAAACATTAAATGGAAAAGAGGGGCAAAATTCTAGATTTGAAGCTTTCGTGACTGCAAGGATTCATACTCTTTGGTCTTGTCGGTAAAGTCACGTAGGTAAAAAAATAAAATAAAATAAATGAAAACAACTAAATTAAATCACGACGTTTCGGGCGCAACACAAGCGTCCTTCTTCAGGGCGGGGACAACGTAGCGAAAGCACAACCGCTTAAGTGTGTCTCAGAGATGGCTGTGACGAGAGGTTATATAGTCACGGGGGATGGAGGGAAGGGCAAAATGTTTACCAGTTTACCAAGTACCTGAGCCTTGATCATTGTTTTTTTACCCTTCTATCTGGCAACAAAACTGACACCTTTTTTACAAGGAGTCATGTTTACACCAACCACAATACATGCGGTCATAATGCAAACAAAAAACATAACTCTGATAATGTGCACTGTCCTTGAAGTTGATTGGTCCACACCCGAGACAGCTTTCCTTAGAGCCTAGTCTCACATGGGTTGGACCAGATGACGCCAAAAGGCGCACAACTCAAAGACAATGCACCATCAGAGTATGAGAGCTCGGGGTAAGAATTTACACCATTGGAACCTCATTTTGCCAGTAAAAAATATGATAATTGTTTTTTTACCCTTCTATCTGGTAACAAAACTGACACCTTTTTTACAAAGAGTCATGTTTGCATAGACCACAATACCTACGGTCATAATACAAACAAAAAACATAACTCAGATAATGTATGCACTGTCCTTGAAGTTGATTGGTCCACACCCGAGACAGCTTTCCTTAGAGCCTAGTCTCACATGGGTTGGACCAGATGACGCCAAAAGGCGCACAACTCAAAGACAATGCACCATCAGAGTATGAGAGCTCGGGTGAAGCATTTACACCATTGGAACCTCATTTCTTTTTTTTGCATTATGACTGCAGGTATTGTGGTCTATGTAAACATGACTCCTTGTAGAAAAAGATGTCAGTTTTGTTGCCAGATAGAAGGGTACAAAACCAATTATCATATTTTTTACTGGCAAATGAGGTTCCAATGGTGTAAATACCTCAGCCTTGATCTGCCAATTGCATGGTTCGCCTAGGGCGCCAGTTGCTGGCAGCTAGTCTAGGGCCGCCCCTGGACTAGATACGTGGTGTCGTGCACACATGCTCTCCGCCCCGTGTGTACTGCACATACAGCCTCACCCCTCTGTCGTGCGTGCTGCACAGTACATAGAGAACCTGGAGCGCTGTGAGCGGCTGGAGGTGCTCACGTTGAGTCACAACGTCATCGAGAAGATGGAGCACATGGAGCGGCTGGGGTCCCTACGCGAGCTCCACCTGTCCCACAACCTCATCAGGTACGGCCTGTCACACACCCTGTCGCAGCCTCGATACTTACAGACTCTCTCTCACTCACACACACACACACACGTCACAACCTCAATACTCACAGCCTGTCTCACTCACACACACACACGTCACAACCTCAATACTCACAGACTCTCTCACTCACACACACACGTCACAACCTCAATACTTACAGCATCTCTCTCTCACACACACGCACACACGTCACAACCTCAATACTTACAGCATGTCTCTCTCACTCACACACACACGTCACAACCTCAATACTTACAGACTCTCTTTCTCACACACACACACACACACGTCACAACCTCAATACTCACAGACTCTCTCTCACACACACACACCTCGTCACAACCTCAATACTCACAGACTCTCTCACTCACACACACACACACGTCACAACCTCAATACTCACAGACGCTCTCTCACTCACACACACACGTCACAACCTCAATACTCACAGACTCTCTCTCACACACACACACACTCGGCACAACCTCAATACTCACAGACTCTCTCTCTCACACACACACACACACGTCACAACCTCAATACTCACAGACTCTCTCTCTCTCACACACACACCTCGTCACAACCTCAATACTCACAGACTCTCTCTCACTCACACACACACACCTCGTCACAACCTCAATACTCACAGACTCTCTCACTCACACACACACACACACGTCACAACCTCAATACTCACAGACTCTCTCACTCACACACACACACACACACACGTCACAACCTCAATACTCACAGACTCTCTCTCACACACACACACACGTCACAACCTCAATACTCACAGACTCTCTCTCACACTCACACACACACACCTCGTCGCAACCTCAATACTCACAGACTCTCTCTCTCACACACACACACACACGTCACAACCTCAATACTCACAGACTCTCTCATACACACACACACACCTCGTCGCAACCTCAATACTCACAGACTCTCTCTCTCACACACACACACCTCGTCGCAACCTCAATACTCACAGACTCTCTCACTCACACACACACACACACGTCACAACCTCAATACTCACAGACTCTCTCTCTCACACACACACACACCTCGTCGCAACCTCAATACTCACAGACTCTCTCTCTCACACACACACACACACCTCGTCACAACCTCAATACTCACAGACTCTCTCACTCACACACACACACACCTCGTCACAACCTCAATACTCACAGACTCTCACACTCACACACACACACCTCGTCACAACCTCAATACTCACAGACTCTCTCACACTCACACACACACACCTCGTCACAACCTCAATACTCACAGACTCTCTCACACTCACACACACACACCTCGTCGCAACCTCAATACTCACAGACTCTCTCACACTCACACACACACACGTCGTCGCAAACTCAATACTCACAAACTCTCTCTCGCTCACACACCCACCTCGTCGCAACCTCAATACTCACAGACTCTCTCGCTCACACACACACACACACACGTCGTCGCAAACTCAATACTCACAGACTCTCTCGCTCACACACACACACACACACCTCGTCACAACCTCAATACTCACAGACTCTCTCTCTCACACACACACACACACACCTCGTCACAACCTCAATACTCACAGACTCTCTCGCTCACACACACACACACCTCGTCACAACCTCAATACTCACAGACTCTCTCGCTCACACACACACACACCTCGTCACAACCTCAATACTCACAGACTCTCTCGCTCACACACACACACACACGTCGTCGCAAACTCAATACTCACAGACTCTCTCACACTCACGTCGTCACAAACTCACCAAAACCGAGTCACAACCTCGTCAGGTACGGCCGTCTCACACTCACGCACCTGCACCCTACACCCAGGACCCTGCACTCAGCACCCTGCATCCTGCACCTGCACTCTGTAGCCCTCTCTGTCAAAGTGTCCCACACAGTCGTGGAATACCCTCACTGACACCTGGGTAGGGAGCACAGTGACAGTGACAGTCACTGCTACTGCGACTGCCACTGCCACTGTCACAGTGACTGTCACAGTCACTGCCACTGCGACTGACACTGTAACTGACACAGTGACTGACACAGTGACAGTGACAGTCACTGCGACTGCCACTGTAACTGACACAGTGAGTGACACAGTGACTGACACTGACACTGCCACTGCGACTGCCACTGTAACTGACACAGTGAGTGACACAGTGACTGACACTGACACTGCCACTGCGACTGCCACTGTAACTGACACAGTGAGTGACACAGTGACTGACACTGACACTGTCACTGCCACTGCGACTGCCACTGTAACTGACACAGTGAGTGACACAGTGACTGACACTGACACTGCCACTGCGACTGCCACTGTAACTGACGCAGTGAGTGACACAATGACTGACACTGTCACTGCCACTGTGACTGCCACTGTAACTGACACAGTGACTGACACAATGACTGACACTGTGACCGCTGGCAAGGAAGAGGAGGGGAGGAGTGGCGTGTATGGAGGACACCCCACGAGAGTGTTGTTGTTGTTGTTGCTGCTGCTGCTGCTGTTGTTGTTGTGTCTGCACCACCTCTGCTAGGAAGATCGAGGGCCTGGAGCACATGGCGCAGTTGCAGACGCTGGCGCTCGCCTCCAACCAATTGGAAGCCATCCCCGCGTGGCTGCCACGCCGCCTGCGCTGCCTCCGCTCGCTGGACCTCCGGGACAACAACATCACCTCGGTGAGGGGCGTGGGGAGAGTGGTGAGGAGGGGCGCTAGGGCATCGCCATGGTGATGATCGTGGTGAGGAGGTGGGGGGTAGGATATCACCATGGTGATGATCGTGGTGAGGAGGAGGGGCGCTAGGACATCGCCATGGTGATGATCGTGGTGAGGAGGAGGGGCGCTAGGATATCACCATGGTGATGATCGTGGTGAGGAGGAGGGGCGCTAGGGCATCGCCATGGTGATGATCGTGGTGAGGAGGAGGAGCGCTAGGATATCGCCATGGTGATGATCGTGGTGAGGAGGAGGGGCGCTAGGATATCGCCATGGTGATGATCGTGGTGAGGAGGAGGGGCACTAGGACATCACCATGGTGATGATCGTGGTGAGGAGGAGGGGCGCTAGGATATCGCCATGGTGATGATCGTGGTGAGGAGGAGGGGCGCTAGGATATCGCCATGGTGACGATCGTGGTGAGGAGGTGGGGCGCTAGGATATCGCCATGGTGACGATCGTGGTGAGGAGGAGGGGCGCTAGGATATCGCCATGGTGATGATCGTGGTGAGGAGAGGCGTGAGGGCATCGCCATGGTGATGATCGTGGTGAGGAGGAGGGGCGCTAGGAGATCGCCATGGTGAGGAGCGTGGTGAGGAGGAGGAGCGCTAGGAGATCGCCATGGTGAGGAGCGTGGGGAGAGTGGTGAGGAGAGGCGCTAGGATATCGCCATGGTGATGATCGTGGTGAGGAGGAGGGGCGCTAGGGCATCGCCATGGTGATGATCGTGGTGAGGAGAGGCGCGAGGGCATCGCCATGGTGACGATCGTGGTGAGGAGAGGCGCGAGGGCATCGCCATGGTGAGGAGCGTGGGGAGAGTGGTGAGGAGAGGCGCTAGGGCATCGCCATGGTGATGATCGTGGTGAGGAGAGGCGCGAGGGCATCGCCATGGTGGCGATCGTGGTGAGGAGGAGGGGCGCTAGGACATCGCCACGGTGAAGAGGGTGGGGAGTGGGGAGGGGTGTGTAAACATCACCACCGTGGAGATAAAGGTGGCCGGACGTGGTGCTGGCCACCCACCCACCACCCTTTCGTGTGCCGTGCCGACCTTCATAGGTGCTCGCAAACAGCACTTGCCCCTACAGTCTGTTAAGGCTATACGGGGGATCTTTATCTTTGTGTGTGTGTGCACGCGGCGTACAGCTGCAGGACGTGAGCCGGCTGAAGGCGCTGCAGGGGTTGGTGTCGCTGGCGCTGGCGGGGAACCCCGTGGCGGCGCTACCGCACTACCGGGCGCACACGGTGTTCCACCTGCGCTCGCTCGAGCGGCTCGACGCGCAGCCCGTGAGTGACGCGGAGCGCCAACTCGCCCACCAGCGCTTCCACCTGGGTGAGCGTCGCCACCGCCCACCGCTCACCGCCTGCCACCCACAACTCACTACCCACAGCTCACTACCGTCACGATCACTGCCCACTGATAGTGGGGTAGAAGGGAAATAATAAAATATTAAAAATAAAACATAATAAAATACAATTCTCAGTGAGAATTATTTTATTATGTTTTATTTTTACTCTCAGTTAGAATTATTTTATTATTTTTTATTTCTTTTATTTTATTATTTCCCTTCTACGTGACTTTACCGAAAGAACCAAGAAGATGAATCCCTGCAGTCACGAAAGCTTTAAATCGAGACTTAAGTGCCGTGGTGGCGAATGGCGATCATTGTTGTTGTCGTCGTTGTTGTTGTTGTGCGCGCGCGTGCGAGTAGAGGAGGTGGAGCGGCTGGAAGCGGCTCTGGCCGAGCGGCAGGCCCAGCTGGAGTCGTCCTCACGGCTTCAGGAGGAGTCGGCCGCGGCCCTGCTGCAGCGCGAGCAGCAGCTGCTGGCGCTGCAGCAGGAGCGGAGCGAGCGCGACGGCTCCGTGCACGAGCTGCAGCGCGAGCTGCACACCAAGAACCAGCTGGTGCGGCGCCACGCGTACGCCAGCGGGCGCGTGCTGTGTGTGCGTGTGTGTGTGGGGGGCGTTCGTAGGTGCTACTCGCTAACAGCACTTGCCCCAACTGTCTGTTAATGCTATATAGGGGACCTTTGTATTTGTATGCGGCATTCATAGGTGCTACTCACAGCACTTGCCTCAACTGTCTGTTAATGTTCTTAGGTTTTTTTCGGTAAAGTCACGTAGGTAAAAAAAATTTAAATTAAAAAAAGTAAAATAAAATAAAAATACTTTTATTAATTTTAATTTTTTTACCTACGTGACTTTATCGAAAAAACCTAAGGAATATGAATCATTGCAGTCACGAAAGCTTCTAATCTAGAATGTCTGTTAATGCTATATAGGGGACCTTTGTATTTGCATGCGGCCTTCATAGGTGCTACTCGCTAACAGCACTTGCCCAACAGTATTTTAATGCTATATAGGGGACCTTTGTATTTGTATGCGGCCTTCATAGGTGCTACTCGCTAACAGCACTTGCCCCAACAGTCTGTTGATGCTATATAGGGGACCTTTGTATTTGTATGCGGCATTCGTAGGTGCTACTCACAGCACTTGCCCCAACAGTCTGTTAATGCGATATGGGGGAGCTTTGTATTTGTATGCGACCTGCATAGGTGCTACTCGCTAACAGCACTTGCCCCAACAGTCTGTCAAGGCTAAATGGGGGATCTTTGTAAATGTAAGTGTGTGTGTCAATGTGTGTGTGTGGAGCGGTAGTGTATCAGTTAGCGTGCTGCGCTATGAACCCGGTGACCCAAATTCAATTCTTTACACTGGTCAACACACTTTTTCTGGCATAAGGTATTCCAACGGGTGTAAGGTAATGTTGGGGTGCTGATTCCAAATCTGGCATCAGTTTTTTTTCTATCAAATATTGCATTTTCAATAAAAACTGCAGAAGAAAAATATTAAATAAATGTGGATATCTACATAAAATTATATTATAAACACACTATCCTAAAAATACAGCACCATATTTTAACACTAAAGCAGTCACTGACTCGCAACGACTTGCAATCATAAGTGACAGAGTTAATTTCGGGTAAAATCAATGAAAATGGGGTATGCCGATAGCATAAAATGAGATGTGATAGAGCAAATCTGAGATCAGATTTGGAATCAGCACCCTGAAATTAGTCTAGAACAGCTGCAAATGTCCAGGCCAGAAAACAATGTTTTTTTTTGTTGACCAGTGTTATCTGAACCTGCCGGGGGCCTCCCCTAGATCGACTCAGACTCAAATGAGTACCTGGTGCGGTGTGTAAACATCTCCGCTGGGGAGACAAAGGCGGCCGGACGTGGTGTTGCTGGCCTTTCGTAGGCGCCGCTCGCTAACAGCACTTGCCCCAGCAGCCTGTTAAAGCCTACACGGGGGGTCTTTGTCTTTGCTTTACTTCATGGGACTCTCTCCGCTCTCTCCGCGTCTCTCCTCTGCGCTTCCCGTGCCGTCGTGCGTCTGCTCTGGGTCCTCTGCTCCAAGCGCCAGCGCTAGCGGCACCGGTCCAGGTGCGTGGACGCGGCGCCAGCCCCACCGCTGAGCAAAACCCTCCCCGGGGGGGTGGCGCTCACAGCCAGCGCGGGGGTGCCGGGGTCAGGGCTCGCACACCCTAACCCCGTAACTCTTCACCCTCGAACCCCCAGGCATAGCGAACCCTCGAAACTCAGCCTTACCTGGTGCTCACACGACCCTCAGCCTGACCTCATCATCAAACCTTGCCTCGACCCCATCCTGACCTCACCCTGAGCTCATCGTAACTTCACCGTAACCTCATCCTCGCATCGTTCTTACCTTACCCTAACCCTCATCTCATCCGAACATTCTCCGAACCTCAGCCTAATGTTAACATCACCGTAAACTCGTTTTAAATCCTTTATATTAAGTTCACTTGCTTGCTTACGACCGTGCAAATCTTTCGGTCGTTTTTTAACCCACTTACCGTGATCCAATCGAGCTGACATTTTGCACACAGACTCGTTGTGCGTGACAATGTATTTTCGTGAACATTTTTTTCCAAAATTTTACACTTTTTAGGAATTATATTTATTTATTTAATTACCAATTGCTTAATGGTGGCAGACAATCATCTGACCCATAGGTGGCAGCTATCTCAAGCCAGAGGACGAGAGGACTCTAGCCGCCACGCATATAAAGGATTTATAGTGAAAAACGTTTTTTTACGGGTTAATTTTTTAAACCCCTAACCTCACCCGAACTCCTCGCCTCACCCAAACCCTAAGCCGAGCCAACCTTCTAACCTCAACCTTATGGTCACACTGACCCTACCCTGACCTCACCATCAAAGTCTTGATCCTAATCTCACCCTGACCTCATCGTAACGTTACCACATACTTCATCTAACCTCACCCCAACCTTACCCTAATCTCATTGAAAAGTCTTCTCTTAGCCTAATATTAACATACCGTAACCTCGTCCTAACCCCTAGCTTCACCCTCATATCACGCTAACACCTCACTCTGACCTCACTGGAATCATTATTGTAACCTAATCCTGCTGTTAACTTTGGCCTAACCCTAATTGTCACCTAATCCTACCTGTAACCCTACCCTACCTCTAACCCTGATCTACCCTTAACCGTACCCTACCTGTAACCCTACCCTACCTGTAACCCTGACCTACCTTCACCCTACCCTACCTATAACCCAACTCTACCTGTAACTCTACCCTACCTGTAACCCAACCCTACCTGTAACCCTACCCTACCTGTAACCCAACTCTACCTGTAACTCTACCCTACCTGTAACCCAACTCTACCTGTAACTCTACCCTACCTGTAACCCAACCCTACCTGTAACCCTGACCTACCTGTAACCCTACCCTACCTTCACCCTACCCTACCTGTAACCCTGACCTACCTGTAACCCTGACCTACCTGTAACCCTGACCTACCTTCACCCTACCCTACCTGTAACCCTGACCTACCTGTAACCCTACCCTACCTGTAACCCTACCCTACCTGTAACCCTACCCTACCTGTAACCCTACCCTACCTGTAACCCTACCCTACCTGTAACCCAACCCTACCTGTAACCCTACCCTACCTGTAACCCTACCCTACCTGTAACCCTACCCTACCTGTAACCCTACCCTACCTGTAACCCTACCCTACCTGTAACCCTACCCTACCTTTAACCCTGACCTACCTGTAACCCTACCCTACCTGTAACCCAACCCTACCTGTAACCCTACCCTACCTGTAACCCTGACCTACCTTCACCCTACCCTACCTGTAACCCTACCCTACCTGTAACCCTACCCTACCTGTAACCCTACCCTACCTGTAACCCTACCCTACCTGTAACCCTACCCTACCTGTAACCCTGACCTACCTGTAACCCTACCCTACCTGTAACCCTACCCTACCTGTAACCCTACCCTACCTGTAACCCTGACCTACCTGTAACCCTACCCTACCTGTAACTCTACCCTACCTGTAACCCTGACCTACCTGTAACCCTACCCTACCTGTAACCCTACCCTACCTGTAACCCTGACCTACCTGTAACCCTACCCTACCTGTAACCCTACCCTACCTGTAACCCTGACCTACCTTCACCCTACCCTACCTGTAACCCTACCCTACCTGTAACCCTACCCTACCTGTAACCCTGACCTACCTTCACCCTACCCTACCTGTAACCCTACCCTACCTTTAACCCTGACCTACCTGTAACCCTACCCTACCTGTAACCCTACCCTACCTGTAACCCTGACCTACCTGTAACCCTACCCTACCTGTAACCCTACCCTACCTTCACCCTACCCCAGCTGTAACCCTACCCTACCTGTAACCCTGACCTACCTGTAACCCTACCCTACCTGTAACCCTACCCTACCTGTAACCCTACCCTACCTGTAACCCTACCCTACCTGTAACCCTACCCTACCTGTAACCCTACCCTACCTGTAACCCTACCCTACCTGTAACCCTACCCTACCTGTAACCCTACCCTACCTGTAACCCTACCCTACCTGTAACCCTACCCTACCTGTAACCCTACCCTACCTGTAACCTACCCTACCTGTAACCCTGACCTACCTGTAACCCTACCCTACCTGTAACCCTACCCTACCTGTAACCCTGACCTACCTGTAACCCTACCCTACCTGTAACCCTACCCTACCTGTAACCCTGACCTACCTGTAACCCTACCCTACCTGTAACCCTACCCTACCTGTAACCCTACCCTACCTGTAACCCTGACCTACCTTCACCCTACCCTACCTGTAACCCTACCCTACCTGTAACCCTACCCTACCTGTAACCCTGACCTACCTTCACCCTACCCTACCTGTAACCCTACCCTACCTTTAAACCCTGACCTACCTGTAACCCTACCCTACCTGTAACCCTACCCTACCTGTAACCCTGACCTACCTGTAACCCTACCCTACCTGTAACCCTACCCTACCTTCACCCTACCCCAGCTGTAACCCTACCCTACCTGTAACCCTGACCTACCTGTAACCCTACCCTACCTGTAACCCTACCCTACCTGTAACCCTACCTGTAACCCTACCCTACCTGTAACCCTACCCTACCTGTAACCCTACCCTACCTGTAACCCTACCCTACCTGTAACCCTACCCTACCTGTAACCCTACCCTACCTGTAACCCTACCCTACCTGTAACCCTGACTTACCTTCACCCTACCCCAGCTGTAACCCTAACCCTGGCAGGGAGCAGGTGAGCGTCACTCCGCACGAGGTGCTCTGTGCCATCTGGCTGCAGTTGTGATTCCTTCGTTGGCGTTTGGGTCGTTCTGTTCTTACTTCCTTCATTCAGTGCCCATTCCCTCTCCTCGTCGGTTGACTCATGCAGATGCCCTGGCCTCCACCGTAGACTTAGCCTGACAATGTGACCTTTAACCCAGAACCTTTGACCTCAACCCCCAACCCCAAACACCGTAACCCTCCACTCCTAGCTCATTTCAGCTTTCCATTGACCCCGTAACCCCGAACTCTTCGAAACCCCTCACCTCGACCCCTGACTCTTTACATTGACCCCGTAACCCCGAACTCTTCGAAACCCCTCACCTCGACCCCTGACTCCAAACTCCTTACCCCTTATACAACTCTTAGTTCTTTCGGTAAAGTCACGTAGGTAAAAAATGAAATTAAAATTAATAAAAAATAAAACACTAAAATCACGACGTTTCGGAGGCAACACAAGTCTCCGTCATCAGGTGGGACCGTCACAGCCAGATTTGTATTTAAGAACTTGCATCTTGAATCCCTGCCTCACTTGATGCAGCAAATCTGGCTGTGACGGTCCCACCTGATGACGGAGACTTGTGTTGCCTCCGAAACGTCGTGATTTTAGTGTTTTATTTTTATTAATTTTAATTTCATTTTTTTTACCTACGTGACTTTACCGAAAGAACTAAGAGTATGAATCCTTGCAGTCACGAAAGCTTCAAATCTAGAATCCTTACCCCTTCCCATTAACCCCTAACCTCTAACCCTCTCACATGCCTGGCTCTTAACGCCCAACATCTGACCGCCTAGCCTCTAACCTGTCAATCGTGACCCCTTCCCATTATCCCTTGCCCGTTACCCGTGCCCGGCTGTGACCCCATGACCTGTGACCCGTGCGTGTCTAACCCGTGACCTGTGACCCGTGACCCGCGTGCGGCTGCAGCTGAAGCAGAAGATGTTGGAGCTGACGCACGCGTGCCAGAAGCAGTACGAGCTGGAGCAGGAGCTCGCCTTCTACAAGATAGATGCCAAGTTCGACTCCCTGGGACACGCGCCGCCCCACGTAACACCCCCACGCACACTCGCTCACTCGCTCACTCGCAATCGCTCACTCTCACTCGCTCACTCTCACTCGCTCATTCGCTCTCACTCGCTCACTCGCTCACTCTCAATCGCTCACTCTCACTCGCTCGCTCTCACTCGCTCGCTCGCTCTCACTCGCTCACTCGCTCACTCGCTCACTCTCAATCGCTCACTCTCACTCGCTTACTCTCAATCGCTCACTCTCACTCGCTCTCACTCACTCACTCGCTCGCTCGCTCACTCTCACTTGCTTACTCTCACTCGCTCACTCACACTCACTCGCTCACTCTCACTCACTCGCTCACTCTCGCTCACTCTCACTCGCTTACTCTCAAGCGCTTACTCTCAATCACTCACACTCACTCACACAGCCTTGGACACATGCCACTCCATGTCGTCCCCACTCGTGAGCACGCATGTATTCTAGTGCGCAAAACTTGCATGCGCACGTATGCACGTGTGCACACGTTAATCTGCATGAACACGTGCATGTTCACGTGCATGTGCGTGTGTGTGCGTGTGACCGGTCGTGCGTGCGTGTGCGTGCGTGATGGCGTGTGCGTGCGCTCTTGCCCGCAGGCCGGCGGGGACGACGACGACGACGACGAGTCGCCGCAGCAGCTGGCGCCCGGCGAGAGCCCGTACATCGGCAAGGCGCGCTACAAGCGGAACGAGTTCGCGGGAGAGAGCCGCGTGCGGCTGTCCCCTGCGCGCCACGCGGCACTCGGCTCCGTGCAGAGCGACGGCGCCGCCACCGCGTCCCCAGCGCCAGGCACCGGCGGGGACATCACGGACGCCGTCGATCAGCAGCTCGCGCTCAAGCGGCTCGCGCTGGCCGAAGGTACGGCGGCGGTCACGGGGGAGCAGAGGTCGCAAACGTGTTTTGATTCCTTACCCGTCTACCCGTACCCGGCCGCACCAGGGTCGCAAACGGGTACCCGTACCCGTACCCGGCCGTACCCGTACCCTACCCGTACCCGGCCGGGTAGGGTACGGGTATCGGGTACCCGATTGCGACTTCTGGGATGAAGCCATGTTGCAGGCGCGGGTGGGTTGATTCTAGGAACTTGAATTGTGAGAAGAGACAAGACGTTGGGAAATGAGTGACAGTTACTCACCAGTGACTCACGGTCTACCCATACCCGGCCGCACCAGGGTCGCAAACGGGTACCCGAACCCGTACCCGGCTGGGTACGGGTAGCCGGGTATCGGGTAGGGTACGGGTATTGGGTACCCGGTTGCGACCTCTGCGGGGGAGACAGAGCGCAGCGGGGGGGGGGGCCCAGGAGAGGGGGGGGGGCAGGAGCGTTGTGTAGTAACAATCGCCGCTGGGGAAACGAAGGCGCCGGTCGTGGTGCTGGCCACCCACCCCCTTGCGTGCCACGCCGGTCTTCATAGGTGCTACTCGTTACTAACAGCACTTGTCCCTGCATTCCGATAAGGCTACACGGGAGGCCTTTGTCTTTGTGCCGTGTGCAGCCGAGCGCCGTCTGGCCGAGCTGCTGCAGGAGGTGGAGGCTGCCGAGCGCAGGAACCTGGCCGCTGCACAGGAGCTGCAGCGGCTGGAGGACGCGGCCGCCCAGGGCAAGGTGAGAGGCACAGCCCAGAGCCAGAGCCTAGCCCGGACCCTGACTCTAGCCCAGAGCCTACCCCTGACTCTAACCCAGAGCCAGAGCCTACCCCTAACCCTGACTCTAGCCCCTAACCCAGAGCCTACCCCAGACTTTAACCCAGAGCCAGAGCCTAGCCCGGACTCTAGCCCAGAGCCAGAGCCTACCCCAGACTCTAACCCAGAGCCAGAGCCTAGCCCGGACTCTAGCCCAGAGCCAGAGCCTACCCCAGACTCTAACCCAGAGCCAGAGCCTAGCCCGGACTCTAGCCCAGAGCCAGAGCCTACCCCAGACTCTAACCCAGAGCCAGAGCCTAGCCCGGACTCTAGCCCAGAGCCAGAGCCTACCCCGGACTCTAGCCAAGAGCCAGAGCCTACCCCGGACTCTAGCCCAGAGCCTACCCCTTACCCTGACTCTAACCTTGTGTCTCTGTGTATCGCTCTGAGTCTCTGAGAATGGGCAATAGGGGAGAGGTGAGACTTTAAGAGAGGAATGGAAGGGGGTTAAGGAGTGGGACTGCTTCATGTACGGGGGCAGTGTTGAGTCTATGGGCAGTGTTGAGTCTATGGGTAGTGTTGAGTCTATGGGCAGTGTTGAGTCTATGGGCAGTGTTGAGTCTATGGGTAGTGTTGAGTCTATGGGCAGTGTTGAGTCTATGGGCAGTGTTGAGTCTATGGGTAGTGTTGAGTCTATGGGTAGTGTTGAGTCTATGGGCAGTGTTGAGTCTATGGGCAGTGTTGAGTCTATGGGCAGTGTTGAGTCTATGGGCAGTGTTGAGTCTATGGGCAGTGTTGAGTCTATGGGTAGTGTTGAGTCTATGGGCAGTGTTGAGTCTATGGGCAGTGTTGAGTCTATGGGTAGTGTTGAGTCTATGGGCAGTGTTGAGTCTATGGGCAGTGTTGAGTCTATGGGAGTGTTGAGTCTATGGGCAGTGTTGAGTCTATGGGCAGTGTTGAGTCTATGGGTAGTGTTGAGTATATGGGCAGTGTTGAGTCCATGGGTGGTGTTGAGTCTATGGGCAGTGTTGAGTCTATGGCCAGTGTTGAGTCTCTGGGCAGTGTTGAGTCTATGGGCAGTGTTGAGTCTATGGGTAGTGTTGAGTCTATGGGCTGTGTTGAGTCTATGGTGCAGTGTTGAGTCTTTGGTGCAGTGTTGAGTCTATCGACAGTGCTCAATGTAGAGGGGGAGTTGATTGCAGTGGAGGGGTGCAAGTTGGGAGAAGCACCACAAAAGGGATTGGGCACAGGCAGAAGCAGGGACAGAGAGACAGAATGTTGCGAACGCCGACGGTCCATTGTGTAGCACTCGCCGGTTGCGTACGCACGCTCACTGTTGCGCGCACGTGCGGCGCGTTGCTGCGGCGGTGGTGAAGGCGCTGGAACAGCACCGCGAGTCCCTGCGCCGTGCGCTGGCGCGCAAGCTGGAGCTGCTGGGGCGGCTGCGCGTGGAGGCCGAGGAGCTGGAGCGACGCCTGGAGGCGCAGCGCACGGAGCTGGGGCGGCGGGGAGCGCAAGCGGCGCAGCTCCGGAGGGAGATCGCGGAGGAGCGCGGGGAGGACGGGCGCCGGCACGTGAGTGGCACGCGCGATGACGCTGGATGCAATTACCAGCGAAACGTCGCACTACTCAAATTGTAAATGTTGTGGTTTCACGCGTCAACTGCTGGATGCAATTACCAGCGAAACGTCGCACTACTCAAATTGTAAATGTTGTGGTTTCACGCGTCAACTGCTGGATGCAATTACCAGCGAAACGTCGCACTACTCAAACTGTAAATGTTGTGGTTTCACGCGTCAACTGCTGGATGCAATTACCAGCGAAACGTCGTGCTACTCAAATTGTAAATGTAGTGGTTTCACGCTTCAACACACCGCTGGGGCTAAAGCAGCGAACTATTTTGTCTTTTGTCAACGTGACACTTTTTTACCGATTGGCCGTGTCGGGTGGTGGAGGGTTACGACACATTTATAAATAACGCGATCTAAACCCAAAAACGTTGATTATGAATAATATTGGTCGCGAAAGTCTCACACATGTTAAACTGACGCAGGGGGAGGATTGGCTCATAGAGTGGGCAGTGTTGAGTCTATGGGCGTGCCATGTACATGCACATGGCACGCACATGGGACATGCACACGCAGAGACGTGCGGGGAGGACGGGCATGGGCACGTGAGTGGCACGCATGTGGCACGCACACGCAGAGACGCAGGGGGAGGATTGGCACATAGAGTGGCATGCACATGGCACGCACATGGCACACGCACACGCACACACGTGCTCGGAGGACGGGTGCGTGCACATGAGTGGCACGCACATGGCACACACACGTAGAGACGCGCGGCGCTAAGGGGCACTCGTCTTCTAGTGGCACACAGTGGCACACGGGGCGTGCGCGTGTGTACGGCCCAGTGCTCGTGCTGTGTGTTGCGAGTTCTGCCCGGGTCACCGTTGTTGTTGTTGTTCTGGGTTGACACTCGTGACGCCACGTTGGGCTCAATGAGCATCTCAGTAGCGGTGACTGAGCCTGGCTCAACTGCCGGTAATGAATCAAGACGATTCCAATACAACGTGGATCTGTAAAGCGGCTTGTGCATGTGACCGTGTCTCATGTGACGCCGCACAGGAACGAGGCGCAGTCGTAGGGCTCTGTGTGCGTCTGTGGGTCTTTATGTGAGTCAAAGGGTCTCTGTATGAGGGAGTGAGAGATAAATAGCCGGTCAGTAATATATCTCTCTCTTGGTGAGTCGGTGTCTACGGGAGAGGGAAAAAGAGGCAGTCATTTGGGGTTCTGTGTGGGGAAAAGAGGCTTTGTGTGAGTTTACGTGTAAGGTATGTGTGATGCATTTGGTATTGTGTGTTGTTATTGTGAGTGTGGTGCGGGTGTGTAATGTGTATGTGATATCTGTGGTGGATGATGTGTGTGATTCTATTGTATGTGGCGTGTTTAGTGTTTGTGTTATTGTGATGTCTATGATCTTTGTGGTGTGATGTGTGTGTAATGTGTGGTGTGTATAAAGTGTGTGATGTGTGTTATCGTGTTTGTAGTGTGTGTGTGTGGTGTGTATAAAGTATGTGATGTGTGTGGTGTGTGTTATCGTGTTTGTAGTGTGTGTGTGGTGTGTATAAAGTGTGTGATGTGTGTGGTGTGTTATCGTGTGGTGTTATCTGTATCGTGTTCGTAGTGTGTGTGTGTGGTGTGTATAAAGTGTGTGATGTGTGGTGTGTATAAAGTGTGTGATGTGTGTGGTGTGTGTTATCGTGTTTGTAGTGTGTGTGTGTGGTGTGTATAAAGTGTGTGATGTGTGGTGTGTATAAAGTGTGTGATGTGTGTGGTGTGTGTTATCGTGTTCGTAGTGTGTGTGTGTGGTGTGTATAAAGTGTGTGATGTGTGGTGTGTATAAAGTGCGTGATATGTGTGGTGTGTGTGGGATCTGTGTGCTGTGAGTGGCTGAGGTTGTGCGCGGCTGCACTGATGGGGGAGGAAGTGTCTGATCTCTATTATGCTGTGTGTAGTTTTGTGGTGAGTCTGTAGTGTGGTGTATGCGTAGTATGGTGTGTTGTGCAGTGTGGTGCAACTTTAGTGCCAAACACTGTTTGGCATCTTTTTCTCACTTATGCTCACACATGCCTTTGGGACAGCAGAAGAGGGAATCTTTCTCCATACGAGATCTGATGGCAAACTCTTCAACCTTGCCCATCTCAGATCCAAAACCAAAGCTCGCAAAGTCCTCACCAGAGAACTCCTATTCGCTGATGACGCCGCGCTGACAGCTCACACAGAACAAGGTCTTGCGGACACTCATCGACCACCTTGCCAATGCGTGCAACAACTTTGGCCTGACAATCAGTCTGAAAAAGGCCAATGTCATGGGCCAGGATGTAAGAGACCTCCCTTCTATAAACATTGGTAGCTACACACTGGAATCCGTTCAGGACTTCACCTACTTGGGTTCCACCATCACCTGCAATTTGTCTCTTATCACGGAGATTGACAAGCGCATTGGGAAGGCGTCTACAGCGACCAAAAGAGTGTACAGATGATGTACCGTGCCTGTGTCCTTAGCACGCTCCTCTATGGGTCTGAGTCCTGGACAACATGCGCCCATCAAGGACATCGACTAAACACATTCCACCTCCGCTATCTCAGGCGCAGCCTCGGTCTCAGATGGCGAGATCGCATTCCCAACACCTCAAGTCCTGAACTTGGCCAACATTCCCAACATGTACTCTCTACTCAGCAGAGGTCGCAACCGGGTACCCGATACCCGTACCCTACCCGATACCCGGCTACCCGTACCCGGCCGGGTAGCCGTTTGCGACCCTGGTGCGGCCGGGTACGAGTACGGGTAGGCCGTGAGTCACTGGTGAGTCACCGTTTGTCACTCATTTCGGGTAGGGTACGGGTAGGGAACGGGTACCCGTACCCGGCCGGGTACGGGTACTCGTTTGCGACCCTGGTGCAGCCGGGTACGGGTAAGGAATCAAAACCCGATTTAAAGCTTTCGTGACTGCAGGGATTCATCTTCTTGGTTCTTTCGGCAAAGTCACTTAGAAGGGAAGTAATAAAATAATAAAAATAAAACATGATAAAATAATTCTCACGACGTTTCGGCCACAACACAAGCAGCCGTCCTCAGGTGGAGACCAGGTCTGTCGAGGCGACAGCGTCTGAATGAAACACCTCGACAGACCTGGTCTTCACCTGAGGACGGCTGCTTGTGTTGTGGCCGAAACGTCGTGAGAATTATTTTATCATGTTTTATTTTTATTATTTTATTACTTCCCTTCTACGTGACTTTACCGAAAGAACCAAGAAGATGAATCAAAACCCGTTTGCGACCTCTGCTACTCAGTCATAGGCGCCTGAGATGGCTTGGACACGTGCGCTGCATGCACGATGGCAGAATACTCAAGGGTGCCGTGTACGGCGAGCTGGCATCAGGCACACGGGACACTGGTCGTCCAGACCTGTGCTTCAAAGATGTCTGCAAACGGGACATGAAGAGTTCAAGTTCATTTCAAGTTCATATATTAGGTGTAGCCCTGTGAGCCATTTGGCTCTTGAATCGGGTGCAACCGCAACAAACAAAAAACAAAAACATGAACAAAAAACATCTTAAAGTGAATATGTGACTAAGTGCAAACATAAAATCCAAGAAAAGACAGCAAAATATTGCAGGAAAAAAAATCACCGTACACCAACGCTGCGTGCAAAAATCCCAGCGGGATGCAAGTCAAACAACAACAACAACACCAACCACAAGACAACTTAGATTAAGAGCTGTAACATCAACCCAGGGGACTGGGAGAAAACTGCCTGGTGACCGACTGATCTGGCAGCAGGCTGTGAAAACAGGCCTACTCAGGAGAGGCGAGGAGAAAAGACACACCGCTTAGCAAACCAAGAGAGAGACGTAACGACAAATCAACTGGTGCTGCCACCGCATTCACTTGCAATTGCTGTGGCAAGGATTGCCACTCAAGGATTGGGCTACGAAGTCATTCTCGGCGCCTGCAAAACCTACAGGTGACCTCGTGAAGTGCAAAAGAATTGTCTATTGAGACACACAGGCCGATGTGTAGTGTGGTGTGTGTTTGGTGTGGTGTATGTGTGGTGTGGTGTATGTGTAGTGTAGTGCGTGTTTGGTGTGTAGTGTGGTGTATGTGTAGTGTAGTGTGGTGTTTAGTGTCTAGTGTGGTGTATGTGTAGTGTGTGTTTGGTGTAGTGTATGTGTAGTGTAGTGTGGTGTGTAGTGTCTAGTGTGGTGTATGTGTAGTGTGGTGTGTAGTATAGTGTGGTGCGTGTTTAGTGTCTAGTGTGGTGTATGTGTATTGTGGTGTGTAGTGTGGTGTGTAGTGTGTAGTGTAGTGTGTGGTGTGTAGTGTGTGGTGTGGTGTGTAGTGTGGTGTGTAGTGTGGTGTGTAGTGTGGTGTGTAGTGTGGTGTGTAGTGTGTAGTGTGGTGTGGTGTGTAGTGTGGTGTGTAGTGTGGTGTGTGGTGTGTAGTGTGGTGTGTAGTGTGTAGTGTGGTGTGGTGTGTAGTGTAGTGCGGTATGTAGTGTGGTGTGTAGTGTGGTGTGTAGTGTAGGGTGGTGTGTAGTGTAGTGTGTAGTGTGTAGTGTGGTGTGTAGTGTGGTGTGTAGTGTGGTGTGTAGTGTAGTGTATAGTGTAGTGTATAGTGTGGTGTGTAGTGTGGTGTGTAGTGTAGTGTGGTGTGTAGTGTGGTGTGTAGTGTGGTGTGGTGTGTAGTGTGGTGTGTAGTGTGGTGTATAGTGTAGTGTATAGTGTGGTGTGTAGTGTAGTGTGGTGTGTAGTGTGGTGTGTAGTGTGGTGTGTAGTGTGTAGTGTAGTGTGTAGTGTAGTGTGGTGTGTGGTGTGTAGTGTGGTGTGTAGTGTAGTGTAGTGTGTAGTGTGGTGTGTAGTGTGGTGTGTAGTGTGGTGTGTAGTGTGTAGTGTGTAGTGTGGTGTGGTGTGTGGTGTGGTGTGGTGTGTAGTGTGTGGTGTGTAGTGTAGTGTGTAGTGTGGTGTGTAGTGTGTAGTGTGTAGTGTGGTGTGTAGTGTGGTGTGTAGTGTGTAGTGTAGTGTGTAGTGTGGTGTGTTGTTGTGTAGTGTAGTGTGTAGTGTAGTGTGTAGTGTGGTGTGTAGTGTGTAGTTGTGTAGTGTGTAGTGTGGTGTGTAGTGTGGTGTGTAGTGTGTAGTGTGGTGTGTAGTGTGTAGTGTGGTGTGTAGTGTGGTGTGTAGGTGGTGTGTAGTGTGTAGTGGGTGTAGTGTAGTGTGGGTGTAGTGTGGTGTGTAGTGTGGTGGTGTAGTGTGGGGTGTAGTGTGTAGTGTGGTGTGTAGTGTAGTGTGTAGGTGGTGTGTAGTGTAGTGTGGTGTGCAGTGTGGGTGTAGTGGGGTGTGTAGTGTGGTGTGTAGTGTGTAGTGTGGTGTGTAGTGTGGTGTGTAGTGTGGTGTGTAGTGTGTAGTGTGGTGTGTAGTGTAGTGTGTAGTGTGGTGTGTAGTGTAGTGTGGTGTGTAGTGTGGTGTGTAGTGTGGTGTAGTGTGGTGTTAGGTGTAGTGTAGTGTGTAGGGTGGGGTTAGTGTGGTGTGTGTAGTGTGGTGTGTAGTGGTAGTGTGGTGTGTAGTGTAGTGTAGTGTGGTGTGTAGTGTGGTGTGTAGTGTGGTGTGTAGTGTGGTGTGTAGTGTGGTGTGTAGTGTGGTGTGTAGTGTGGTGTGTAGTGTGGTGTGTAGTGTGTAGTGTGGTGTGTAGTGTGGGTGTGTAGTGTGTAGTGTGGTGTGTAGTGTGGTGTGGTGGTGTGTAGTGTGTAGTGTGGTGTGTAGTGTGGTGTGTAGTGTGGTGTGTAGTGTGGTGTGTAGTGTGGTGTGTAGTGTGTAGTGTGGTGTGTAGTGTGGTGTGTAGTGTGTAGTGTGGTGTGTAGTGTGGTGTGGTAGTGTAGTGTGTAGTGTAGTGTGGTGTGTAGTGTAGTGTGTAGTGTGGTGTGTAGTGTGTAGTGTAGTGTGTAGTGTGTGTGTGTTAGTGTGGTGTGTAGTGTTAGTGTGGTGTGTAGTGTGGTGTGTAGTGTATAGTGTAGTGTGGTGTGTAGTGTAGTGTGGTGTGTGGTGTAGTGTGTAGTGTGTAGTGTGTGTGTAGTGTGTGTGGTGTGTAGTGTAGTGTGTAGTGTGGTGTAGTGTGTAGTGTAGTGTGGTGTGTGGTGTGTAGTGTGGTGTGTAGTGTGTAGTGTGGTGTGTGGTGTGGTGTGTAGTGTGTAGTGTGGTGTGTAGTGTAGTGTGTGTTTGGTGTGGTGTATGTGTAGTGTGGTGTGTGGTACAGTGTGGTGTGTAGTACAGTGTGGTGCGTGTTTAGTGTGGAGTGTGGTGTGTAGTAGAGTGTGGTGTGTAGTGTAGTGTGGTGTATGTGTATTGTGGTGTGTAGTACAGTGTGGTGTGTAGTACAGTGTGGTGTGTAGTAGTGTGGTCCGTGTTTAGTGTGGAGTGTGGTGTACGTCTATTGTGGTGTGTAATAGTGTGGTGTGTGTGTAGTGTAGGTGCGTGTTTAGCACGTGGTGTATGTGTAGTGTGGGGTATATGTAATGTGGTGCATGTTTAGTGTGGAGTGTGGTGTATGTGTAGTGTGGTGCGTGTTTAGTATGGTGTGGTGAGTGTGGTGAGTGTGGTGTGGTGAGTGTGGTGTGGTGAGTGTGGTGTGGTGAGTGTGGTCAGTGTGGTGTGGTGAGTGTGGTGTGGTGAGTGTGGTCAGTGTGGTGTGGTGAGTGTGGTGTGGTGAGTGTGGTGTGGTGAGTGTGGTCAGTGTGGTGTGGTGAGTGTGGTCAGTGTGGTGTGGTGAGTGTGGTCAGTGTGGTGTGGTGAGTGTGGTGTGGTGAGTGTGGTCAGTGTGGTGTGGTGAGTGTGGTCAGTGTGGTGTGGTGAGTGTGGTGTGGTGAGTGTGGCGAGTGTGGTGTGGTGAGTGTGGTCAGTGTGGTGTGGTGAGTGTGGTGTGGTGAGTGTGGTGTGGTGAGTGTGGTCAGTGTGGTGTGGTGAGTGTGGTGTGGTGAGTGTGGTGTGGTGAGTGTGGTCAGTGTGGTGTGGTGAGTGTGGTCAGTGTGGTGTGGTGAGTGTGGTCAGTGTGGTGTGGTGAGTGTGGTGTGGTGAGTGTGGTCAGTGTGGTGTGGTGAGTGTGGTCAGTGTGGTGTGGTGAGTGTGGTGTGGTGAGTGTGGCGAGTGTGGTGTGGGAGTGTGGTCAGTGTGGTGTGGTGAGTGTGGTGTGGTGAGTGTGGTGTGGTGAGTGTGGTCAGTGTGGTGTGGTGAGTGTGGTGTGGTGAGTGTGGTGTGGTGAGTGTGGTCAGTGTGGTGTGGTGAGTGTGGTCAGTGTGGTGTGGTGAGTGTGGTCAGTGTGGTGTGGTGAGTGTGGTGTGGTGAGTGTGGTCAGTGTGGTGTGGTGAGTGTGGTCAGTGTGGTGTGGTGAGTGTGGTGTGGTGAGTGTGGCGAGTGTGGTGTGGTGAGTGTGGTCAGTGTGGTGTGGTGAGTGTGGTGTGGTGAGTGTGGTGTGGTGAGTGTGGTCAGTGTGGTGTGGTGAGTGTGGTGTGGTGAGTGTGGTGTGGTGAGTGTGGTCAGTGTGGTGTGGTGAGTGTGGTGTGGTGAGTGTGGTGTGGTGAGTGTGGTCAGTGTGGTGTGGTGAGTGTGGCGAGTGTGGTGTGGTGAGTGTGGTCAGTGTGGTGAGTGTGGTGTGGTGAGTGTAGTGTGGTGTGGTGAGTGTGGCAAGTGTGGTGAGTGTGGTGTGGTGTGGTGAGTGTGGCGAGTGTGGTGTGGTGAGTGGTCAGTGTGGTGTGGTGAGTGTGGTGTGGTGAGTGTGGCGAGTGTGGTGTGGTGAGTGTGGTGAGTGTGGTGTGGTGAGTGTGGCGAGTGTGGTGTGGTGAGTGTGGTGTGGTGAGTGTGGTCAGTGTGGTGTGGTGAGTGTGGTGTGGTGAGTGTGGTGTGGTGAGTGTGGTCAGTGTGGTGTGGTGAGTGTGGTCAGTGTGGTGTGGTGAGTGTGGCGAGTGTGGTGTGGTGAGTGTGGTCAGTGTGGTGAGTGTGGTGTGGTGAGTGTGGCGAGTGTGGTGAGTGTGGTGTGGTGAATGTGAGTGTGGTGAGTGTGAGTGTGGTGAGTGTGGTGAGTGTGGTCAGTGTGGTGTGGTGAGTGTGGCGAGTGTAGTGTGGTGTGGTGAGTGTGAGTGTGGTGTGGTGAGTGTGGTCAGTGTGGTGTGGTGAGTGTGAGTGTGGTGAGTGTGGTGTGGTGTGGTATGGGGTGGTGTGGTGAGTGTGGTGAGTGTGAGTGTGGTGAGTGTGGTGTGGTGAGTGTGAGTGTGTTGTGGTGAGTGTGGTGTGGTGAGTGTGAGTGTGGTGTGGTGAGTGTGGTCAGTGTGGTGAGTGTGGTGAGTGTAGTGTGGTGTGGTGAGTGTGAGTGTGGTGAGTGTGAGTGTGGTGCGTGTTTAGTATGGTGTGGTGAATGTGGTGAGTGTGAGTATGGTGAGTCTGGTGAGTGTAGTGTGGTGTGGTGAGTGTGGCGAGTGTGGTGTGGTGAATGTGAGTGTGGTGTGGTGAGTGTGGTGTGTGTGTGAGTGGCTGGGGTATGTGAGTGCCAGGGATGAGGAAGTCTCCCTGTGTGGTGAGTGTGGTGAGTGTGGTGTGGTATGGGGTGGTGAGTGTGGTGAGTGTGGTGTGGTATGGGGTGGTGAGTGTGGTGTGGTGAGTGTGGTGTAGTGTGTGTGGTGTGGTGAGTGTGGTGTGGTATGGGGTGGTGAGTGTGGTGTGGTGAGTGTGGTGAGTGTGGTGTGGTATGGGGTGGTGAGTGTGGTGTGGTGAGTGTGGTGAGTGTGGTGTGGTATGGGGTGGTTAGTGTGGTGTGGTGAGTGTGGTGAGTGTGGTGTGGTATGGGGTGGTGAGTGTGGTGTGGTGAGTGTGGTGTGGTATGGGGTGGTGAGTGTGGTGTGGTGAGTGTGGTGAGTGTGGTGTGGTATGGGGTGGTGAGTGTGGGGTGGTGAGTGTGGTGTAGTGTGTGTGGTGTGGTGAGTGTGGTGTGGTATGGGGTGGTGAGTGTGGTGTGGTGAGTGTGGTGAGTGTGGTGTGGTATGGGGTGGTGAGTGTGGTGTGGTGAGTGTGGTGTGGTATGGGGTGGTGAGTGTGGTGTGGTGAGTGTGGTGAGTGTGTGTGGTATGGGGTGGTGAGTGTGGTGTGGTGAGTGTGGTGTAGTGTGTGTGGTGTGGTGAGTGTGGTGTGGTATGGGGTGGTGAGTGTGGTGTGGTGAGTGTGGTGTGGTATGGTGTGGTGTGGTGAGTGTGGTGTGGTGAGTGTGGTGTGGTGTGTGTCAGTGTGGTGAGTGTGGTGTGGTATGGGGTGGTGAGTGTGGTGTGGTATGGTGTGGTGTGGTGAGTGTGGTGAGTGTGGTGTGGTGAGTGTGGTGTGGTGTGTGAGTGTGGTGAGTGTGAGTGTGGTGTAGTGTGTGTGAGTGTTGTGAGTGTAGTGTGGTGAGTGTAGTGTGGTGAGTGTGGTGTGTGTGTGAGTGAGATGAGTGTGGTGTGGTGAGTGTGGTGAGTGTGTAGTGGCGAGTGTGGTGAGTGTGAGTGTGGTGTGGTGAGTGTGGCGAATGTGGTGTGTGTGAGTGTGGTGTGGTATGGTGTGGTGAGTGTGGTGTGGTGTGGTGAGTGTGGTGAGTGTGGTGTGGTATGGTGTGGTGTGGTGAGTGTGGTGAGTGTGGTGTGGTGAGTGTGGTGTGGTGTGTGTGAGTGTGGTGAGTGTGGTGTGTGTGTGTGAGTGTGGTGTGGTATGGTGTGGTGAGTGTGGTGTGGTGAGTGTGAGTGTGGTGAGTGTGGTGTGGTATGGTGTGGTGTGGTGAGTGTGGTGTGGTGAGTGTGGTGTGGTGTGTGTGAGTGTGGTGAGTGTGGTGTAGTGTGTGTGAGTGTTGTGAGTGTAGTGTGGTGAGTGTAGTGTGGTGAGTGTGGTGTGTGTGTGAGTGAGATGAGTGTGGTGTGGTGAGTGTGTAGTGGCGAGTGTGAGTGTGGTGAGTGTGGTGTGGTGAGTGTGGCGAATGTGGTGTGTGTGAGTGTGGTGAGTGTGTGTGTGGTGTGTGTGAGTGGCTGGGGCATGTGAGTGCCAGGGCTGAGGAAGTCTCCCTGTGTGGTGGGTGTGGTGTGATGTGTGTGAGTGTGGTGAGTGTGGTGTGGTATGGGGTGGTGAGTGTGGTGTGGTGAGTGTGGTGTAGTGTGTGTGGTGTGGTGAGTGTGGTGTGGTATGGGGTGGTGAGTGTGGTTGTGGTGAGTGTGGTGAGTGTGGTGTGGTATGGGGTGGTGAGTGTGGTGTGGTGAGTGTGGTGAGTGTGGTGTGGTATGGGGTGGTGAGTGTGGTGTGGTGAGTGTGGTGTAGTGTGTGTGGTGTGGTGAGTGTGGTTGTGGTATGGGTGGTGAGTGTGGTGTGGTGAGTGTGGTGAGTGTGGTGTGGTATGGGGTGGTGAGTGTGGTGTGGTGAGTGTGGTGAGTGTGGTGTGGTATGGGGTGGTGAGTGTGGTGTGGTGAGTGTGGTGTAGTGTGTGTGGTGTGGTGAGTGTGGTGTGGTATGGGGTGGTGAGTGTGGTGTGGTGAGTGTGGTGTGGTGAGTGTGGTGTAGTGTGTGTGGTTGTGTGGTGAGTGTGGTGTGGTATGGGTGTGGTGAGTGTGGTGTGGTATGGTGTGGTGTGGTGAGTGTGGTGTGGTGAGTGTGGTGTGGTGTGTGTGAGTGTGGTGAGTGTGAGTGTGGTGTGTGTGTGTGAGTGTTGGTGTGGTATGGTGTGGTGAGTGTGGTGTGGTGAGTGTGAGTGTGGTGAGTGTGGTGTGGTATGGTGTGGTGTGGTGAGTGTGGTGAGTGTGGTGTGGTGAGTGTGGTGTGGTGTGTGTGAGTGTGAGATGAGTGTGGTGTGGTGAGTGTGTAGTGGCGAGTGTGGTGAGTGTGAGTGTGGTGAGTGTGGTGTGGTGAGTGTGGCGAATGTGGTGTGTGTGAGTGTGGTGAGTGTGTGTGTGGTGTGTGTGAGTGGCTGGGGCATGTGAGTGCCAGGGCTGAGGAAGTCTCCCTGTGTGGTGGGTGTGGTGTGATGTGTGTGAGTGTGGTGTGTGTGAGTGTGGTGAGTGTGGTGTGGTATGGGGTGGTGAGTGTGGTGTGGTGAGTGTGGTGTAGTGTGTGTGGTGTGGTGAGTGTGGTGTGGTATGGGGTGGTGAGTGTGGTGTGGTGAGTGTGGTGAGTGTGGTGTGGTATGGGGTGGTGAGTGTGGTGTGGTGAGTGTGGTGAGTGTGGTGTGGTATGGGGTGGTGAGTGTGGTGTGGTGAGTGTGGTGTAGTGTGTGTGGTGTGGTGAGTGTGGTGTGGTATGGGGTGGTGAGTGTGGTGTGGTGAGTGTGGTGAGTGTGGTGTGGTATGGGGTGGTGAGTGTGGTGTGGTGAGTGTGGTGAGTGTGGTGTGGTATGGGGTGGTGAGTGTGGTGTAGTGTGTGTGGTGTGGTGAGTGTGGTGTGGTATGGGGTGGTGAGTGTGGTGTGGTGAGTGTGGTGTGGTGAGTGTGGTGTAGTGTGTGTGGTGTGGTGAGTGTGGTGTGGTATGGTGTGGTGAGTGTGGTGTGGTATGGTGTGGTGTGGTGAGTGTGGTGTGGTGAGTGTGGTGTGGTGTGTGTGAGTGTGGTGAGTGTGAGTGTGGTGTGTGTGTGTGAGTGTGGTGTGGTATGGTGTGGTGAGTGTGGTGTGGTGAGTGTGAGTGTGGTGAGTGTGGTGTGGTATGGTGTGGTGTGGTGAGTGTGGTGAGTGTGGTGTGGTGAGTGTGGTGTGGTGTGTGTGAGTGTGGTGAGTGTGAGTGTGGTGTAGTGTGTGTGAGTGTTGTGAGTGTAGTGTGGTGAGTGTAGTGTGGTGAGTGTGGTGTGTGTGTGAGTGAGATGGGTGTGGTGTGGTGGGTGTGTAGTGGCGAGTGTGGTGAGTGTGAGTGTGGTGAGTGTGGTGTGGTGAGTGTGGCGAATGTGGTGTGTGTGAGTGTGGTGAGTGTGTGTGTGGTGTGTGTGAGTGGCTGGGGCATGTGAGTGCCAGGGCTGAGGAAGTCTCCCTGTGTGGTGGGTGTGGTGTGATGTGTGTGAGTGTGGTGAGTGTGAGTGTGGTGAGTGTGGTGTGGTGAGTGTGGCGAGTGTGGTGTGTGTGTGAGTGGCTGGGGCATGTGAGTGCCAGGGCTGAGGAAGTCTCCCTGTCCGCTTGCGAGCTCCCTCGCCAGGCGGAAAACCGCGACTCTTCCTGTCAGCTGACGGGAAGACGCCTCTAACGGGTGGGGCGCTAGCAGATTTGAGCGGAGAGAGGGAGTCAGTGGGTGTGCAGAGGGGGGGGGAGATGAGCGCGCTTGGGGTGAGGCAGTGGCGAGCGAGGCGTCAGTGTCAGGAGGAGAAGCAGCAGCAACAGCAGCGAGTGGAGCTGGGAGCAACCGCAGCATCAGAGGGGAGACGGGCATGCCACCCACAGGACTAGGGTACGCACGCACCATCGCACGCACGATCGGACGCACACGTGGTCTCATGCGCCACCTCACCCTCACCCATAACGGTGCCGCGTCCAGTAGCCAAGACCCCCTTGGGGCCGTTTTCACTCCGCGCGCTCCAACGGGGGCAGACTGCTGTTTGCCCCGGGGGAGAGCAACTTTATCCGGTGCACACGTGTGTGTGTGTGTGACACGTGTGTGTGTGTGTGTGTCACCTGTGTGTGCCATCTGTGTGTGGCACATGTGTGTATGGGACGTGTTTGTGTGCTACGTGTGTGTGTCACCGTTGTGTGTCACCTGTGTGTGTGTCACCTGTGTGTGTGTCACCTGTGTGTGTGTCACCTGTGTGTGTGTCACCTGTGTGTGCCATCTGTGTGTGTCACGTGTGTGTGTCACGTGTGTGTGGCACGTGTGTGTATGGAACGTGTTTGTGTGGTACGTGTGTGTGTCACCGTTGTGTGTCACCATTGTGTGTCACGTGTGTGTGTGTCACGTGTGTGTGCCATCTGTGTGTGGCACGTGTGTGTATGGAACGTGTTTGTGTGGTACGTGTGTGTGTCACCGTTGTGTGTCACCATTGTGTGTCACGTGTGTGTGTCACGTGTGTGTGTCACCTGTGTGTGTGTCACCTGTGTGTGCCATCTGTGTGTGTCACGTGTGTGTGTCACGTGTGTGTGGCACGTGTGTGTATGGAACGTGTTTGTGTGGTACGTGTGTGTGTCACCGTTGTGTGTCACCATTGTGTGTCACGTGTGTGTGGCACGTGTGTGTGTGTCACGTGTGTGTGTGTCACCTGTGTGTGCCATCTGTGTGTGTCACGTGTGTGTGTCACGTGTGTGTGTCACCATTGTGTGTGTGTCACCTGTGTGTGTGTCACCTGTGTGTGCCATCTGTGTGTGGCACGTGTGTGTATGGAACGTGTTTGTGTGGTACGTGTGTGTCACCGTTGTGTGTCACCATTGTGTGTCACGTGTGTGTGGCACGTGTGTGTATGGAACGTGTTTGTGTGGTACATGTGTGTGTCACCTGTGTGTGTGCCACGTGTGTGTCACCTGTGTGTGCCATCTGTGTGTGGCACGTGTGTGTATGGGACGTGTTTGTGTGGTACGTGTGTGTGTCACCGTTGTGTGTCACCATTGTGTGTCACCATTGTGTGTCATCTGTGTGTGTGTGTCACGTGTGTGTGTGTCACGTGTGTGTGTGTGTGTCACCTGTGTGTGCCATCTGTGTGTGGCACGTGTGTGTATGGGACGTGTTTGTGTGCTACGTGTGTGTGTCACGTGTGTGTGTGTGTCACCTGTGTGTGGCACGTGTGTGTGTGTCACGTGTGTGTATGGGACGTGTTTGTGTGCTACGTGTGTGTCTTTGTGTGCGCGAACGACTTGTGTGATGGGGGGGGAACCTGTGTTTGGCACCAGTGTGGGGGACACGCCTTTGTCATCTGTGTGTGAAGCATCCAATGTGTATGTCACCTGTGTGTGTGCGCGTGCATTGGTTTGGCATCTGTGTGTGTGTGGCACACCTGTGTGTGTGTGGCACACCTGTGTGTGTGTCATCCTGTGTCTGTCACATCTCAGTAGGCGACAAAGATAAATGTCAACCACACACGAGCGAGCGGGCGGGCGGGTGGGTGAGCGAGCGAGCGAGCCGGCTAGCGAGCGTACGAATGGGTGAGCGGGTGAGCGAGTTAGTGTGTGAGCGAGTGAGTTGGGAGTGGGTGAGCGAGTGAGTGTGTGAGCGAGTGAGCGTGCGAGTGACTGGAGATGCGGCTGAGTGAGTAGCGAGTGAGTTGTGAGTGGGTGGGCGAGTGAGTGTGTGAGCGAGTGAGCGTGCGAGTGGCTGGAGATGCGGCTGAGTGAGTAGCGAGTGAGTTGGGAGTGGGTGAGCGAGTGAGTGTGTGAGCGAGTGAGCGTGCGAGTGGCTGGAGATGCGGCTGAGTGAGTAGCGAGTGAGTTGGGAGTGGGTGAGCGAGTGAGTGTGTGAGCGAGTGAGCGTGCGAGTGACTGGAGATGCGGCTGAGTGAGTAGCGAGTGAGTTGTGAGTGGGTGGGCGAGTGAGTGTGTGAGCGAGTGACCGTGCGAGTGGCTGGAGATGCGGCTGAGTGAGTAGCGAGTGAGTTGGGAGTGGGTGAGCGAGTGAGTGTGTGAGCGAGTGAGCGTGCGAGTGGCTGGAGATGCGGCTGAGTGAGTAGCGAGTGAGTTGGGAGTGGGTGAGCGAGTGAGTGAGCAATCGCACTGTGTGTGCCGGTGCTCACACCGCTGATCCCCCTAACAATCCGCGCAACTCCCCCGAGAGATGCCACATTGTGCCATCCGCACCCCGCCTCCCACGGCCCAATTAGCGGCGCTGCAGCAGAGACGGCTCTCTATTCAAACCCTGGCCACGCGGCCGTCCGCCCACCCATGTGTCCGTCCGTCCATGTGTCCGCCCACCCGTGTGTCCGTCCATGTGTCCACCCACCCGTGTGTCCGTCCGTCCATGTGTCCGCCCACCCGTGTGTCCGTCCATCCATGTGTCCGCCCACCCGTGTGTCCGTCCATCCATGTGTCCGCCCACCCGTGTGTCCGTCCGTCCATGTGTCTGCCCACCCGTGTGTCCGTCCATCCATGTGTCCGCCCACCCGTGTATCCGTCCGTCCATGTGTCCGCCCACCCGTGTGTCCGTCCGTCCATGTGTCCGCCCACCCGTGTGTCCGTCCGTCCATGTGTCCGCCCACCCGTGTGTCCGTCCGTCCATGTGTCCGCCCACCCGTGTGTCCGTCCGTCCATGTGTCCGCCCACCCGTTGTCCGTCCGTCCATGTGTCCGCCCCCAGTGTATCTGTCCGTCCATGTGTCCGCCCACCCGTGTGTCCGTCCGTCCATGTATCCGCCCACCCGTGTATCTGTCCGTCCATGTGTCCGCCCACCAGTGTATCTGTCCGTCCATGTGTCCGCCCACCCGTGTGTCCGTCCGTCCATGTGTCCGCCCACCCGTGTGTCCGTCCGTCCATGTGTCTGCCCACCCGTGTGTCCGTTCGTCCATGTGTCCGCCCACCCGTGTATCTGTCCGTCCATGTGTCCGCCCACCCGTGTATCTGTCCGTCCATGTGTCCGCCCAGCCGTGTATCTGTCCGTCCATGTGTCCGCCCACCCGTGTATCTGTCCGTCCATGTGTCCGCCCACCCGTGTATCTGTCCGTCCATGTGTCCGCCCACCCGTGTATCTGTCCGTCCATGTGTCCGCCCACCCGTGTATCTGTCCGTCCATGTGTCCGCCCACCCGTGTATCTGTCCGTCCATGTGTCCGCCCACTCGTGTATCTGTCCGTCCATGTGTCCGCCCACCCGTGTATCTGTCCGTCCATGTGTCCGCCCACCCGTGTATCTGTCCGTCCATGTGTCCGCCCACCCGTGTATCTGTCCGTCCATGTGTCCGCCCACTCGTGTATCTGTCCGTCCATGTGTCCGCCCACCCGTGTATCTGTCCGTCCATGTATCCGCCCACCCGTGTATCTGTCCGTCCATGTGTCCGCCCACCCGTGTATCTGTCCGTCCATGTGTCCCGCCCACACCGTGTATCTGTCCGTCCATGTGTCCGCTCACTCGTGTATCTGTCCGTCCATGTGTCCGCCCACCCGTGTATCTGTCCGTCCATGTGTCCGCCCACCCGTGTATCTGTCCGTCCATGTGTCCGCCCACTCGTGTATCTGTCCGTCCATGTGTCCGCCCACCCGTGTATCTGTCCGTCCATGTGTCCGCCCACCCGTGTATCTGTCCGTCCATGTGTCCGCCCACCCGTGTATCTGTCCGTCCATGTGTCCGCCCACCCGTGTATCTGTCCGTCCATGTGTCCGCCCACCCGTGTATCTGTCCGTCCATGTGTCCGCCCACCCGTGTATCCGTCCGTCCATGTGTCCGCCCACCCGTGTGTCCGTCCGTCCATGTGTCCGCCCACCCGTGTATCTGTCCGTCCATGTGTCCGCCCACCCGTGTGTCCGTCCGTCCATGTGTCCGCCCACCCGTGTATCTGTCCGTCCATGTGTCCGCCCACCCGTGTATCCGTCCGTCCATGTGTCCGCCCACCCGTGTGTCCGTCCGTCCATGTGTCCGCCCACCCGTGTATCTGTCCGTCCATGTGTCCGCCCACCCGTGTATCTGTCCGTCCATGTGTCCGCCCACCCGTGTATCTGTCCGTCCATGTGTCCGCCCACCCGTGTATCTGTCTGTCCATGTGTCCGCCCACCCGTGTATCCGTCCGTCCATGTGTCCGCCCACCCGTGTGTCCGTCCGTCCATGTGTCCGCCCACCCGTGTATCTGTCCGTCCATGTGTCCGCCCACCCGTGTGTCCGTCCGTCCATGTGTCCGCCCACCCGTGTATCCGTCCGTCCATGTGTCCGCCCACCCATGTGTCCGTTCGTCCATGTGTCCGCCCACCCGTGTGTCCGTCCGTCCATGTGTCCGCCCACCCGTGTATCCGTCCGTCCATGTGTCCGCCCACCCGTGTATCCGTCCGTCCATGTGTCCGCCCACCCATGTGTCCGTTCGTCCATGTGTCCGCCCACCCGTGTGTCCGTCCGTCCATGTGTCCGCCCACCCGTGTATCCGTCCGTCCATGTGTCCGCCCACCCGTGTATCCGTCCGTCCATGTGTCCGCCCACCCATGTGTCCGTTCGTCCATGTGTCCGCCCACCCGTGTATCCGTCCGTCCATGTGTCCGCCCACCCGTGTATCTGTCCGTCCATGTGTCCGCCCACCCGTGTATCTGTCCGTCCATGTGTCCGCCCACCCGTGTGTCCGTCCGTCCATGTGTCTGCCCACCCGTGTATCTGTCTGTCCATGTGTCCGCCCACCCGTGTATCCGTCCGTCCATGTGTCCGCCCACCCGTGTATCCGTCCGTCCATGTGTCCGCCAACCCGTGTATCCGTCCGTCCATGTGTCCGCCCACCCGTGTATCCGTCCGTCCATGTGTCCGCCCACCCGTGTGTCCGTCCGTCCATGTGTCCGCCCACCCGTGTGTCCGTTCGTCCATGTGTCCGCCCACCCGTGTGTCCGTCCGTCCATGTGTCCGCCCACCCGTGTGTCCGTCCGTCCATGTGTCCGCCCACCCGTGTATCCGTCAGTGCATCCTTTTATCCGTCCGTGTAACTACAACGTCTGTGGCGATGCCAGCGTCTCCGCCATCGGAGTCTCCTCCACCACGGCGGCTGTGAGCGCACGCAGGAAGCAACCGCCGCGCGGCATGGGGATTCCCTCCTGGCGACGTGCTGGCTTCATAACAACAACAATATTTATACAGTACTCGTGATGAAACTATCTGAACTACGAAGCCGTTATAGTAATAGGTTTTTACCCTTTCAACTGGTACAAAAACTGATACCTTTATACAAGGGATCATGTTTGAAATAACCACAACACAAGCAGTCAAGGAGATGTCTCATAGTGTAAATGCTTACCCCGAGCTCTCAATACTCTGATAGTGCGCTGTATTTGAGTTGTACGCCTTTTGGCGTCATCTGGTCCAACACCAATGGAGACTAGGCTCTAAGAAAAGCTGTCTCGGGTGTGGACCAATCAACTTCAAGGACAGTGCATATCATTATCATCATCAGAGTTGTTTATTTTTGTTTGCATTTTGACTGCTTGTGTTGTGGTTATTGCAAACATGATCCCTTGTATAAAGGTGTCAGTTTTTGTACCAGTTGGAAGGGTAAAAACCTATTACTATATTTTGCCACTGGTAAAGGAGATGTCTCATAGTACGAATCCGTTCATAGCCATGCGCCACGTCTCCACGAGACGATGCCTGGTGAATGTGCGAGCGGGTGAGTGAACGTGCGCGAGTGAGTGGGAGTTTGCATCTCCTGCAGTGTGAATGAGCGAGTGAGTGAATGTTTTCAGTCTTGAGACTCAGTGAATCGCCGTGCCAAGCGGAGTGGCGTTGTGGTGACGGCCGCTCCGATGAGAGATGCAGGGAGCCTGCGGTTCCCTGGCCGATGACGCTACGGTGCCTTGAGCCGCTTTGGTGGCTATTATCTAAACCGGTCCTGGGCCTCCCCTAGGTTGACTCAGCCTCAAACAAGTACCTGGTGCGGTGTGTACAATCATTGCCACTGGGGGGACAAAGGCGGTCGTGCGTGGTGTTGGCCACCCGTGCCGGACTTCACAGGTGCTCACGAACAGCACTTGCCCCAACAGTCTGTTACGGCTTTACGAGGCGGTCTTTGTCTTTGTTAAATCCTTTATATTAAGTTCGCTTGCTTGCTTGCTTGCGCGCTTACGACCGTGCAAATCTTTCGGTCGTTTTTTAACCCACTTCCCGTGATCCAATCGAGCTGATATTTTGCACACAGACTCGTTGTGCGTGACAATTTATTTTCGTGAAACAATTATTCCAAAATTTTCAACATTTTAGGAAAAAAAAAATTATATTTAATTACCAATTGCTTAATGGTGGCAGGCAATCATCTGACCCATAGGTGGCAGCCATCTCAAGCCAGAGGACGAGAGGACTCTAGCCGCCCGAAAACCGATGCCACGCATATAAAGGATTTCTAGTGAAAAACTTTGTTTTTACGGGTTAATTTTTGTGTCAATGCTCACGAACATAACTTGCCCCAACAGTCTGTTACGGCTTTACGAGGGCGGTCTTTGTCTTTGTGTGTCAGTGCTCATGAACAGCACTTGCCCCAACAGTCTGTTACGGCTTTACGAGGGCGGTCTTTGTCTCTGTGTGTCAGTGCTCACGAACATAACTTGCCCCAATAGTCTGTTACGGTCTTCTTGGTTTTTTCGGTAAAGTCACGTAGAAGGAAAATAATAAAGTAATAAAAATAAAACATAATAAAATAATGCTCACGACGTTTCGGCCACAACGCAAGCAGCCGTCTTCAGGTGGAGAACAGGTCTGTCGAGAAGGCAGACTCTGCCTTATTATGTTTTATTTTTACTATTTTATTATTTCCCTTCTACGTGACTTTACCGAAAGAACCAAGAAGATGAATCCCTGCAGTCACGAAAGCTTTAAATCGAAAGTCTGTTACGGCTTTACGAGGGCGGTCTTTGTATGTGTGTGTGTACCGCGTGGGTGGTGCAGGCGCGCGAGCTGAGCGCCGCCGCCGAGCTAGCGCTGGAGGAGATGGCGCGTCAGCAGCGCGAGCTGGAGGAGCGCCTCGATCAGATGCTGACGCGCATCGCAAAGGAGACGGAGGACATCCGGGACCTGGAGCAGCAGCTCACGGAGGGTGCGCGGCGGGGGGCGGTGGTGGTGGTGGTGGTGGTGGTGATGGTGGGGGTGGTGGTGGTGGTGGTGATGGTGGTAGTGGTGATGGTGGTGGTGATGGTGGTGGTGATGGTGGTAGTGGGGGTGGTGATGGTGGTGATGGTGATGGTGGTGATGGTGGTGATGGTGATGGTGGTGATGGTGATGGTGGTGGTGATGGTGGTGATGGTGATGGTGGTGATGGGGGTGGTGATGGGGGTGGTGATGGTGGTGGCGATGATGGTAGTGATGGTAGTGGGGGTGGTGATGGTGGTGATGGTGGTGGTGATGATGGTAGTGATGGTGGTAGTGGGGGTGGTGATGGGGGTGGTGATGGTGGTGGTGATGATGGTAGTGATGGTGGTGATGGTGGTAGTGGGGGTGGTGATGGGGGTGGTGATGGTGGTGGTGGTGGTAGTGATGGTGGTAGTGATGGTGGTGATGGTGGTAGTGGTGGTGGTGATGGTGGTGGTGATGGTGGTAGTGGTGGTGGTGATGGGGGTAGTGGTGGTGGTGATGGTGGTAGTGATGGTGGGGGTGGTGATGGTGGTAGTGGTGGTGGTGATGGGGGTAGTGGTGATGGTGGTGATGGTGGTAGTGGGGGTGGTGATGGTGGTGGTAGTGGTGGTGGTGATGGTAGTAGTGGGGGTGATGGTGGTAGTGGGGGTGGTGATGGTGGTAGTGGTGGTGGTGATGGTGGTGGTGGTGATGGTGGTGGTGGTGATGGTGGTAGTGGGGGTGGTGATGGTGGTAGTGGGGGTGGTGATGGTGGTGATGGTGGCAATGATCGTGATAGTGATGCTCATGGTGGTGGTGGTGATGGTGGTAGTGGTGGTAGTGGTGGTGGTGATGGTGGTAGTGGGGGTGGTGATGGTGGTAGTGGGGTAGGTGAGGGCAGCAATGATGGTGGAGATGGTAGTGATGGTGGCAATGATCGTGATAGTGATGCTCATGGTGGTGGTGGTGATGGCAATGATCGTGATAGTGCTGCTCATGGTGGTGGTGGTGATCATCGTGATAACTATAGTGGCAGTGGTGGTGATGATGTCAGTGGTGGTGGCCGTGGTGGTGATGATGACAATGATCGTGATGGGGATGCTAGTGGTGGTGGTGATGATGGTGTTGGTGGTGATGATGTCAGTGGTGGTGGCCATGGTGGTGATGATGACAATGATCGTGATGGGGATGCTAGTGGTGGTGGTGATGATGGTGTTGGTGGTGATGATGTCAGTGGTGGTGGCCATGGTGGTGATGATGACAATGATCATGATGGGGATGCTAGTGGTGATGATGGTGATGATGGTGATGATGGAGGTCGTGGTGATTATAACGATGATGTTGGTGCCATTGGTAGTGTCAGGTGGTGGGGTGATGTTGGTGGGGGGAGAATGATATTGGTGGTGGTGGGTCTGTCCAGTGAGCCTTCGACACTTCACGTGGCCTTAAGGAGCACAAAGCCTGGAATAAGCTCAGTGGTGACGTCACCGCCACTTAGTGGCGAATGGCGGTTATTGTTGATGGCGGCATTGATAGTGGTGGTAATGTCAGTGGTGGTGGTGGTGATGATGACAATGATTGTGGTGGTAATGTCAGTGGTGGTGGTGGTGGTGGTGATGACAATGATCGTGGTGGTAATGTCAGTGGTGGTGGTGGTGATGATGATGATAGTGGTGGTAATGTCAGTGGTGGTGGTGGTGGTGATGATGATGATAGTGGTGGTAATGTCAGTGGTGGTGGTGGTGGTGATGATGATGATAGTGGTGGTAATGTCAGTGGTGGTGGTGGTGGTGGTGATGATGACAATGATAGTGGTGGTAATGTCAGTGGTGGTGGTGGTGGTGGTGATGACAATGATTGTGGTGGTAATGTCAGTGGTGGTGGTGGTGGTGATGACAATGATTGTGGTGGTAATGTCAGTGGTGGTGGTGGTGGTGATGATGACAATGATCGTGATGGGGATGCTAGTGGTGGTGGTGATGGTGGTGGTGGTAATGTCAGTGGTGGTGGTGGTGGTCATGATGACAATGATTGTGGTGGTAATGTCAGTGGTGGTGGTGGTGATGATGACAATGATAGTGGTGGTAATGTCAGTGGTGGTGGTGGTGGTGATGATGACAATGATTGTGGTGGTAATGTCAGTGGTGGTGGTGATGATGACAATGATTGTGGTGGTAGTGTCAGTGGTGGTGGTGGTGATGACGCCGATGACGACGATGACGATCACGACGTTGTGAGTGATGCACCCCCCACCCCCCACCTTCCGTGCCTCCCCCCCTACCAGGCCAGATTGCCGCGAACGACGCGCTAAAGCGTGACCTGGAGGGCATCATTGCGGGGCTGCAGCAGTACCTGTCGGGCGTGCAGGACCGGGCGCGCCAGGCCGGCGAGGCATGCGGGCGCCTGCAGCAGGAGAACGAGGAGCTGCAGCGCCGCCTCGCTCAGCTGCAGCAGGACAAGCAGGAGCTGGAGGTGGTGGCCGAAGATGCGGACGTCATGCGTAAGGTGCGCGTCGCAACCGCAGCTGTGCCGCACCACCGCACTGCCGCACCACTGCACCACTACACCGCACCACCGCACTGATCCATCACACCGCACCACCACACCGCACCACCGCACCGATCCATCACACTGCACCACTACACCGCACCACCGCACTGATCCATCACACCGCACCACCACACCGCACCACCGCACACCGATCCATCACACTGCACCACCGCACCGCACCACCGCACCGATGCATCACACTGCACCACTACACCGCACCACCGCACCGATCCATCACACTGCACCACCGCACCGCACCACCGCACCGATCCATCACACTGCACCACTACACCGCACCACCGCACCAATCCATCACACTACACCCCACCACCGCACCACCGCACCGATCCATCACACTGCACCACTACACCGCACCACCGCACCGATCCATCACACTGCACCACTACACCGCACCACCGCACCGATCCATCACACTACACCGCACCACCGCACCACCGCACCGATCCATCACACTGCACCACTACACCGCACCACCGCACCGATCCATCACACTGCACCACTACACCGCACCACCGCACCGATCCATCACACTGCACCACTACACCGCACCACCGCACCGATCCATCATACTACACCGCACCACCGCACCACCGCACCGATCCATCACACTGCACCACTACACCGCACCACCGCACCGATCCATCACACTGCACCACTACACCGCACCACCGCACCGATCCATCACACTACACCGCACCACCGCACCACCGCACCGATCCATCACACTGCACCACTACACCGCACCACCGCACCGATCCATCACACTGCACCACTACACCGCACCGATCCATCACACTGCACCACTACATCGCACCACCGCACCGATCTATCACACTGCACCACTACACCGCACCACCGCACCGATCCATCACACTGCACCACTACACCGCACCGATCCATCACACTGCACCACTACATCGCACCACCGCACCGATCCATCACACTACACCACACCACCGCACCACCGCACCGATCCATCACACTGCACCACTACACCGCACCGATCCATCACACTGCACCACTACATCGCACCACCGCACCGATCCATCACACTGCACCACTACACCGCACCACCGCACCGATCCATCACACTGCACCACTACACCGCACCGATCCATCACACTGCACCACTACATCGCACCACCGCACCGATCCATCACACTACACCACACCACCGCACCACCGCACCGATCCATCACACTGCACCACTACACCGCACCGATCCATCACACTGCACCACTACATCGCACCACCGCACCGATCCATCACACTGCACCACACCACCGCACCACCGCACCGATCCATCACACTGCACCACTACACCGCACCGATCCATCACACTGCACCACTACACCGCACCACCGCACCACCGCACCGATCCATCACACTGCACCACTACACCGCACCGATCCATCACACCGCACCACTACACCGCACCGATCCATCACACTGCACCACTACACTGCACCACCGCACCGATCCATCACACTGCACCACTACACCGCACCACCGCACCGATCCATCACACCTGAGAACATGCAAACTCTTAATATGCAGGCTTCAGGGTCGGGATCGAACCCACGACTTCTGCACACACCAGGAAAGGTAGTTAACATCTCACCACCGTGGCAGACCCCTACATTGGCAAGTTTCGATTTAAAGCTTTCGTGACTGCAGGGATTCATCTTCTTGGTTATTTCGGTAAAGTCACGTGACTTTACCGAAAGAACCAAGAAGATTGGCAAGTTTCATCTTCTTGGGTCTTTCGGTAAAGTCACGTAGAAGGAAAATAATAAAATAATAAAAATAAAACATTATAAAATAATTCTCACGACGTTTCGGCCACAGCGCAAGCAGCCGTCTTCAGGTGGAGAACAGGTCTGTCTACTTGGCCGAAACGTCGTGAGAATTATTTTATTGTTTTATTTTTATTATTTTATTATTTTCCTTCTACGTGACTTTACCGAAAGAAACAAGAAGATGAATCCCTGCAGTCACGAAAGCTTTAAATCGAAATTGGCAAGTTTGTCAAACTCTTATTTAACGAGCGCTCACACGACGCGGGAGAAAACGGCGCAGCTCTCGGGGAAAGAAAAAAATTAACCCGTAAAAACAAAGTTTTTCACTATAAATCCTTTATATGCGTGGCATCGGGGCGGCTAGAGTCCTCTCATCCTCTGGCTTGAGATGGCTGCCACCTATGGGTCAGATGATTGTCTGGCAGCATTAAACAAATGGTAATTAAATATTTACATTTTTTTCCTAAACAGTGTAAAATTTTGGAAAAAAATTTTCACGAACATGAATTGTCTCGCACAACGAGTCTGTGTGCAAAATGTCAGCCCGAGTGGATCACGGGAAGTGGGTTAAAAAACGACCGAAAGATTTGCACGGTCCTAAGCAAGCAAGCAAGCGAACTTAATTTAAAGGATTTAAAAACGTGCTTGCAAAGTGGGACGACGATGACGACGACGACACCGACGCTCCCCTTGCAGACGGGAGTCTTAACCCACTTGCTCTACTGCCCCGGACGTGCGCTAAAAGGAGGTGTTGGAGCTGGAGCGGTTGCTGCAGGAGCAGCAGGAGGCCAACGCGTCCCTGCAGGGGGAGCAAGGCGAGCGAGACGCCCAGCTGCAGGCCCAGCTCGACGAGATGGAGATCGAGCATCAGCAGCTGCAGGACCAGCTGCGTGCCCAGCACCAGCGCAGCAAGGTGAACTAAACTCATCTTCTTGGTTCTTCTTCTTGGTGCTTTCGGTAAAGTCACGTAAAAGGAAAGTAATGAAATAAATAAATATGATTTCTTTTTTTTCTCTTCTACGTGACTTTACCGAAAGAACCAAGAAGATGAATCCCTGCAGTCACGAAAGCTTTAAATCGAAATTTATCTTCTTGGTTAACTTTCGGTAAAGTCACGTATAAGGGAAATAATAAAGTAATAAAAATAAAACATAATAAAATAATTCTCACTGAGAATTGTATTTTATAATGTTTAATTTATATTATATTATTACTTCCCTTCTACGTGACTTTACCGAAAGAACCAAGAAGATGAATCCCTGCAGTCACGAAAGCTTTCCATAGAAATGTATCTTCTTGGTTCTTGCGGTAAAGTCACGTAGAAGGGAAATAATACAATTAAAAAAATTAAACATAGTACAATAATTCTCACGACGTTTCGGCCACAACGCAAGCAGCCGTCCTCAGGTGAAGAACAGGTCTGTCGGGAAGACAGCGTCTGAATGAAACACCCCAGGCTTGGAGCGTCTATTTAAGCTGCTGGGTTGGAGGGGGAAGAGCTGCTTGCGTTGTGGCCGAAACGTCGTGAGAATTATTTTATGATGTTTTATTTCTATTATTTTATTATTTCCCTTCTACGTCATGACTTTACCGAAAGAACCAAGAAGATGAATCCCTGCAGTCACGAAAGCTTTAAAACGAAATTTAAACTAAACTATTAAACTGTTTTGTATTTTACCACGTAATACCCCCGTCTGAACTATGTAGCTGTTTTTCAGAGGCGAGCTGACTATCACATCATCGTGTGGAAATGTATTGCGGCCAAATGTTCTGAACGCGTGATGTGGATTCTAAATGCCGAAGGAAAAACCGGAGGACCTGGAGAAAAATCCACGCGACCACGGGAACGGAGACACGCAAACTCCAAATATACAGCAGCAGGCGTCAGGGTCGGGATTTAACCCACGATCTCCTGTACACCAGGCGAGGTAGTCAACATCTCCTAGCCACCGTGATGATGATGAGAGAGAGACACGCAAACTCCAAATATACAGCAGCAGGCGTCAGGTTCTGGATCGAACCCACGACCTGCTGTACACCAGGCGAGATAGTTAACATCTCCTAGCCACCGTGATGATGATGAGAGAGAGTCACGCAAACTCCAAATATACAGCAGCAGGCGTCAGGGTTAGGATTTAACCCACGACCTCCTGTACACCAGGCGAGGTAGTTAACATCTCCTAGCCACCGTGATGATGATGATGAGAGAGAGACACGCAAACTCCAAATATACAGCAGCAGGCGTCAGGGTCGGGATTTAACCCACGACCTCCTGTACACCAGGCGAGGTAGTTAACATCTCCTAGCCACCGTGATGATGATGATGATGAGAGAGAGTCACGCAAACTCCAAATACACAGCAGCAGGCGTCAGGGTTGGGATTTAACCCACGACCTCCTGTATACCAGGCGAGGTAGTTAACATCTCCTAGCCACCGTGATGATGATGATGAGAGAGAGTCACGCAAACTCCAAATATACAGCAGCAGGCGTCAGGGTTGGGATTAACCCACGACCTCCTGTACACCAGGCGAGGTAGTTAACATCTCCGAGCCACGGTGATGATGATGAGAGAGAGACACGCAAACTCCAAATATACAGCAGCAGGCGTCAGGGTCGGGATTTAACCCACGACCTCCTGTATACCAGGCGAGGTAGTCAACATCTCACCACCGTGGCGCCCTCCTCCCTTCCCCTGCCCCCCTCCCTCCCACCCCCATCACCATCTGTCCTTCACACAAGACAGATGGTGCCAATGATCAGCAGTACAATCAGCTGTGAGCGCACAAAGTCTGCCGTTGTCTGGGGGAGGGGCCACCGAGCCCCTTCTTGGGTTGGCCCGGCCCGTTCGGGTGGCTCCAGGAAGTCTGTCCTGGTGCCCCCCCCCGCCCCCCCCCCCGCCCCACTCTAACCCCATCCATGCCGTAGTCGTTTTTGAAAGTCGGGCTATTTTGCCTAATTTTCATCAACTCGTTTCAACTCGTTGCACGGTGGCTAGGAGATGTTAACTACCTCGCCTGGTGTACAGGAGGTCGTGGGTTCTGATCCCGACCCTGATGCCTGTTGTATGTTTGGAGTTTGCGTGTTCTCTCCGGGGTCGCGTGGATTTTTCTCCGGCTCCTCCGGTTTTTCCCTCTGCATTTAGAATCAACATCACGCGTTTCGTGTTTTTGGCTACTGCAAAACATTTCCACATGAGCAGTGGGCGGAGCTAGCTGAGCAGTAGGAGGAGCTACTAAAGCAGTGAGCGCCAGTTACCTGAGCAGCGGGCAGAGGTAGCAGCGAGGAGCAGGCGGAAGTGGGAGGGGGGCCAATCACCGTGGATGGAGCTGGTGGCTCCATCCAGCTGAACAGGCGTCCTGGTGGAGTACCACCACCACCACCACTACCACCACCACCACTACCACCACCACTACCACCACCACTACCACCACCACTACCACCACCACTACCACCACCACTACCACCACCACCACCTCTACTACCACTACTACCACCACCACTACCACCACCACCACTACCACCACCACTACCACCACCACTACCACCACCACTACCACCACCACTACCACCACCACCACCTCTACTACCACTACTACCACTACCACCACCACCACTACCAGACGCACGGAACCACTCTCACCGCGCCCCGTCGTCTCGTGCGCCCGCAGGGGGAGCAGGCGGCGCTGCTGGCGGAGCTCCAGCGGGAGAAGGAGGCGCTGGAGGCCGCCATCGAGCAGGCGGGTCAGGCGCGGGCCCACGAGCAGGAGAACCAGCGGCTGCTGCAGCAGCTGCGTGCGCTGCAGGTGGCGCTCGCTCACTCGCCACGTCGCTCGCTTCCTTGCTCACCTCACTCACCTCCTCACTCGCTTCCTCACCCGCCTCGTCGCTCACCTCCTTGCTCAGCTATTCGCTCACCTCCGAACTCGTCTCCTCGCTCGCCCCCTCGCTCACCTCCTCACTCACTTCTTCACTCGCTTCCTCACCCACCTCGTCGCTCACCTCCTCACTCGCCCCCTCGCTCACCTCCGCACCCGTCTCCTCGTTCGTTTCCTCGCTCACCTCTTCACTCGCTTCCTCACCCGCCTCGTCGCTCACCTCCTTGCTCACCTCCTCACTCGCTTCCTCACCCATCTCGTCGCTCACCTCCTCACTCGCTTCCTCACCCATCTCGTCGCTCGCTTCTTCACCCACTTCGTCGCTCACCTTCTTGCTCAGCTCCTCGCTCACCTCCTCACTCGCTTCCTCGCTCACCTATTCGCTCACCTCCGCACTCGTCTCCTCGCTCAGCTCCTCGCTCACCTCCGCACTCGTCTCGTCGCTCACCTCCTCACTCACCTCCTCACTCACCTCCGCACTCATCTCCTCGCTCACCTCCTTGCTCACCTCCTCGCTCAGCTCCTCACCCATCTCCTCGCTCGCCTCCTCACTCGCCTCCGAACTCGTCTCCTCGCTCACCTCCTTGCTCACCTATTCGCTCACCTCCTCGCTCGCCTCCTCACCCATCTCCTCGCTCACGTCCTCACTCGCTTCTTCACCCACCTCGTCACTCACCTCGTCACTCACCTCCTCACTCCCCCCCCCCCTCCCCCAGGCGAGCTCAGCGATGCTGAGCAGGCGCCTCCAGGACGCGGAGGCGCAGGCGGAGAGGACGGCGCGGGAGACGGTGCGGCGCGACGAGGTGGCGGCGCACCTCACGCAGCTCCGCGAGGAGGTGGAGGGGCCCCGCGGTCCCCTCGACGAGGAGGAGGAGGGGCACGAGGAGGAGCGGGGCGAGGAGGAGGAGGAGGAGAGGCGGAGGAACGGGCAGCACGAGGAGGAAGACGATGAGGAGGAGGAGGAGGGGGGGACGAGGTGAGATGAAGGGTTAGTGTTGTGGTGGTGAGGGTAGGGTTAGTGTTGTGGTGGTGAGGGTGAGTGTGGTGGTGGTGAGGGTAGGGTTAGTGTTGTGGTGGTGAGGGTGAGTGTGGTGGTGGTGAGGGTGAGTTGGTGGTGGTGAGGGTGAGTGTGGTGTGGTGAGGGTGAGTGTGGTGGTGGTGAGGGTGGGGTGAGTGTGGTGGTGGTGAGGGTGGGGTGAGTGTGGTGGTGGTGGGGGGGTGAGTGTGGTGGTGGTGAGGGTGGGGTGAGTGTGGTGGTGGTGAGGGTGGGGTGAGTGTTGTGGTGGTGAGGGTGGGGGAGTGTGGTGGTGGTGAGGGTGGGGTGAGTGTGGGTGGGAGGGTGGGGTGAGTGTGGTGGTGGTGAGGGTGGGGTGAGTGTGGTGGTGAGGTGGGGTGAAGTGTGGTGGTGGTGAGGGTGGGGTGAGTGTGGTGGTGGAGGGTGGGGTGAGTGTTGTGGTGGGAGGGTGGGGTGAGTGTGGTGGGGTGAGGGTGGGGTGAGTGTGTGGTGGTGAGGGTGGGGTGAGTGTGGTGGTGGTGAGGGGGGGTGAGTGTGGTGGTGGTGAGGGTGGGGTTAGTGTGTGGTGGTGAGGGTGGGGTGAGTGTGGTGGTGGTGAGGGTGGGGTGAGTGTTGTGGTGGTGAGGGTGGGGTGAGTGTGGTGGTGGTGAGGGTGGGGTGATGTTGTGGTGGTGAGGGTGGGGTGAGTGTGGTGGGGTGAGGGTGAGTGTGGTGGTGGTGGGGTGGGGTGAGTGTGTGGTGGTGAGGGTGGGGTTATGTGGTGGTGGTGAGGGGGGGTGAGTGTGTGTGGTGAGGGTGGGTTAGTGTGTTGGTGGTGAGGGTGGGGTGAGTGTTGTGGTGGTGAGGGTGGGGTGAGTGTGTGGTGGTGAGGGTGAGTGTGGTGGTGGTGAGGGTGGGGTGAGTTGTGGTGGTGAGGGTGGGGTTAGTGTGGTGGTGGTGAGGTGGGGTGAGGTGTGGGGGTAGGTGGGGTTAGTGTGGTGGTGGTGAGGGTGGGGGAGTGTTGTGGTGGTGAGGGTGGGGTGAGTGTGGTGGTGGTGAGTGGTGGGGTGAGTGTGGTGGGTGGTGAGGGTGGGGTGAGTGTGGTGGTGGTGAGGGTGGGGTGAGGGTTGGTGGTGAGGGTGGGGTGAGTGTGGTGGTGGTGGGTGAGGGTGGGTGAGTGTGGTGGGGGTGAGGGTGGGGTGAGTGTTGTGGTGGTGAGGGTGGGGTTAGTGTGGTGGTGGTGAGGGTGGGGTGAGTGTGTGGTGTGAGGGTGGGGTGAGTGTGGTGGTGGTGAGGGTGGGGTGAGTGTGGTTGGTGGTGAGGGTGGGGTGAGTGTTGTGGTGGTGAGGGTGGGGTGAGTGTGTGTGGTGGTGAGGGTGGGGTGAGTGTGGTGGTGGTGAGGGTTGGGTAGTGTGTGGTGGTGAGGGTGGGGTGAGTGTGGTGGTGGTGATGGTGGGGTGAGTGTTGTGGTGGTGAGGGTGGGGTGAGTGTGGTGGTGGTGAGGGGTGAGTGTTGTGGTGGTGAGGGTGGGGTGAGTGTGGTGTGGTGAGGGTGAGTGTGGTGGTGGTGAGGGTGGGGTGAGTGTGGTGGGGTGTGAGGGTGGGGTGAGTGTTTTGGTGGTGAGGGGTGGGGGTGAGTGTTGTGGTGGTGAGGGTGGGTGAGTGTGGTGGTGGTGAGGGTGGGGTGAGTGTGGTGGTGGTGAGGGTGAGTGTGGTGGTGTGAGGGTGGGGTGGTGGGTGGTGGTGAGGGTGAGTGTGGTGGTGGTGAGGGTGGGGGTGAGTGTTGTGGTGGTGAGGGTGGGGTGAGTGTTGTGGTGGTGAGGGTTGGGGTGAGTGTGGTGGTGGTGAGGGTGGGTGAGTGTGGTGGTGGTGAGGGTGAGTGTGGTTGGTGGTGAGGGTGGGGTGAGTGGTGGTGGGGTGAGGGTGAGTGTGGTGGTGGTGAGGGTGGGGTGAGTGTTGTGGTGGTGAGGGTGGGGTGAGTGTGGTGGCTGGTGAGGGTGGGGTGAGTGTGGTGGTGGTGAGGGTGAGTGTGGTGGTGGGTGAGGTGGGGTGAGTGTGTGGTGGTGAGGGTGGGGTTAGTGTGGTGGTGGTTGAGGGTGGGGTGAGTGGTGGTGGTGAGGGTGGGGTGAGGTGGTGTGTGGTGGAGGGGTGGGGTGAGGTGTGGTGGTGAGGGTGGGTTAGTGTGGTGGTGGTGAGGTGGGGTGAGTGTTGTGGTGGTGAGGGTGGGGTGAGTGTTGTGGTGGTGAGGGTGGGGGTGAGTGTTGTGGTGGTGAGGGTGGGGTTAGTGTGGTGGTTGTGGGGTGGGGTGAGTGTGGTGGTGGTGAGGGTGGGGTGAGTGTTGTGGTGGTGAGGGTGGGGTTAGTGTGGTGGTGGTGAGGGTGGGGTGAGTGTTGTGGTGAGGGTGGGGTGAGTGTGTGGTGGTGAGGGTGGGGTGAGTGTGGTGGTGGTGAGGGTGGGGTGAGTGGGTGGTGGTGAGGGTGGGGTGAGTGTGTGGTGGTGAGGGTGGGGTGAGTGTGTGGTGGTGAGGGTGGGTGAGTGTGTGGTGGTGAGGGTGGGGTGAGTGTTGGTGGTGGTGAGGGGGGGTTAGTGTGGTGGTGGTGAGGGTGGGGTGAGTGTTGTGGTGGTGAGGGTGGGGTGAGTGTGTGGTGGTGAGGGTGGGGTGAGTGTTGTGGTGTGTGAGGGTGGGGTGAGTGTGGTGTGGTGAGGGTGGGGTGAGTGTGTGGTGGTGGGTGGGGTTAGTGTGGTGGTGGTGAGGGTGGGGTGAGTGTTGTGGTGGTGAGGGTGGGGTGAGTGTGTGGTGGTGAGGGTGGGGTGAGTGTGGTGGTGGTGAGGGTGGGGAGAGTGTTGTGGTGGTGAGGGTGGGGTGAGTGTGGTGGTGGTGAGGGTGGGGTGAGTGTGGTGGTGGTGAGGGTGGTTGAGTGTTGTGGTGGTGAGGGTGGGGTGAGTGTGGTGGTGGTGAGGGGGGGTGAGTGTGGTGGTGGTGAGGGTGAGTGTGGTGGTGGTGAGGGTGGGGTGAGTGGTGGTGGTGAGGGTGGGGTGAGTGTGGTGGTGGTGAGGGTGAGTGTGGTGGTGGTGAGGGTGGTGAGTGGGGTGGTGGTGAGGGTGGTGAGTGGGGTGGTGGTGAGGGTGAGTGGGGTGGTGGTGAGGGTGGGGTGAGTGTGGTGGTGGTGAGGGTGGGGTGAGTGTGGTGGTGGTGAGGGTGGGGTGAGTGTTGTGGTGGTGAGGGTGGGGTGAGTGTGGTGGTGGTGAGGGTGAGTGTGGTGGTGGGAGGGTGGGGTGAGTGTGGTGGTGGTGAGGGTGGGGTGAGTGTGGTGGTGGTGAGGGGAGTGTGGTGGTGGTGAGGGTGGGGTGAGTGTGGTGGTGGTGAGGGTGGGGTGAGTGTGGTGGTGGTGAGGGTGGGGTGGGGTGAGTTGGTGGTGGTGAGGGTGGGGTGAGTGTGGTGGTGGTGAGGGTGGGTGAGTGTGGTGGTGGTGAGGGTGGGGTGAGTGTGGTGGTGGTCGAGGGTGGGGTGAGTGTGGTGGGTGGTGAGGGTGGGGTGATTGGTGGTGGGATGGTGGGGTGAGTGTGGTGGTGGTGAGGGGGGTGAGTGTGGTGGTGGTGAGGGTGGGGTGGAGTGTTGTGGTGGGAGGGTGGGGTGAGTGTTGGGGTGGTGAGGGTGGGGGTGAGTGTGGTGGTGGTGAGGGTTGGGGGGATTGGTGGTGGTGGTTGAGGGGTGGGGTTAGTGTGGTCGGTGGTGAGGGTGGGTGAAGTGTGGTGGTTGTGAGGGTGGGGTGAGGTGGTGGTGGTGAGGGTGGGGTGAGTCGTGGTGGTGGTGAGGTGTGGAGTGTGGTGGTATGAGGTGGGGTGGAGTGTGTGGTGGGGGTGGGGTGAGTGTGTGGTGGTGAGGGTGGGGTGAGTGTGTGGTGGTGAGGGTGGGGTGAGTGTGTGGTGGTGAGGGTGAGGGTGAGTGGGTGGTGGTGAGGGTGGGGTGGAGTGTGGTGGTGGTGAGGGTGGGGTAGTGTGGTGGTGGGAGGGTGGGGTGAGTGTGGTGGGGGTGAGGGTGGGTTAGTGTGGTGGTGGTGAGGTGGGGTGGGTGGTGGTGAGGGTGGGGTGAGTGTTGTGGTGGTGAGGGTGGGGTGAGTGTGGTGGTGGTGAGGGTGGGGTGAGTGTGGTGGGGTGAGGGTGGGTGTTGTGGTGGTGAGGGTGGGGGGTGAGTGGGTGGTGGTGAGGGGGGGTGAGTGTGGTGGTGGTGAGGGTGGGGTGAGTGTGGTGGTGGTGAGGGTGAGTGTGGTGATGGTGAGGGTGAGTGTGGTGGTGGTGAGGGTGGGGTGAGTGTGGTGGTGGTGAGGGTGAGTGTGGTGGTGGTGAGGGTGGGGTGAGTGTGGTGGTGGTGAGGGTGGGGTGAGTGTGGTGGTGGTGAGGGTGAGTGTGGTGGTGGTGAGGGTGGGGTGAGTGTGGTGGTGGTGAGGGTGGGGTGAGTGTGGTGGTGTGAGGGTGGGTGAGTGTGGTGGTGGTGAGGGTAGGGTGTGGTGGTGGTGAGGGTGGGGTGAGTGTGGTGGTGGTGAGGGTGGGTGAGTGTGGTGGTGGTGAGGGTGGGGTGAGTGTGGTGGTGGTGAGGGTGAGTGTGGTGTGGTGGTGAGGGTGGGGTGAGTGTGGTGGTGGTGAGGGTGGGGTGAGTGTGGTGGTGGTGAGGGTGGGTGAGTGTGGTGGTGGTGAGGGTGAGTGTGGTGGTGGTGAGGGTGGGGTGAGTGTGGTGGTGGTGAGGGTGGGGTGAGTGTGGTGGTGGTGAGGGTGGGGTGAGTGTGGTGGTGGGGGGGTGAGTGTGGTGGTGGGAGGGTGGGGGTGAGTGTGGTGGTGGTGAGGGTGGGGTGAGTGTGGTGGTGGTGGTGAGGGTGAGTGTGGTGGTGGTGAGGGTGGGGTGAGTGTGGTGGTGGTGAGGGTGGGGTGAGTGTTGTGGTGGTGAGGGTGGGGTGAGTGTGGTGATGGTGAGGGTGGGGTGAGTGTGGTGGGTGGTGAGGGTGGGGTGAGTGTTGTGTGGTGGGGTGAGTGTGGTGGTGGTGAGGGTGAGTGTGGTGGTGGTGAGGGTGGGGTGAGTGTGTGGTGGTGGTGAGGGTGGGGTGAGTGTTGTGGTGGTGAGGGTGAGTGTGGTGGTGGTGAGGGTGGGGTGAGTGTGGTGGTGGTGAGGGTGAGTGTTGTGGGGGTGAGGGTGAGTGTGTGGTGGTGGTGAGGGTGGGGTGAGTGTGGGTGGTGGTGAGGGTGAGTGTGGTGGTGGTGAGGGTGGGGTGAGTGTTGTGGTGGTGAGGGTGGGGTGAGTGTGGTGGTGGTGAGGTGGGGGGTGAGTGTGTGGTGGTGAGGGGGGTGAGTGTGTGGTGGTGAGGGTGAGTGTGGTGGTGGTGAGGGTGGGGTGAGTGTGGTGGTGGTGGGGTGGGGTGAGTGTGTGGTGGTGAGGGTGGGGTGGGGTGAGTGTGTGGTGGTGAGGGTGAGTGTGGTGGTGGTGAGGGTGAGTGTGGTGTGGTGAGGGTGGGGTGAGTGGTGGTGAGGGTGGGGTGAGTGTGGTGGTGGTGAGGGTGAGTGTGTGGTGGTGAGGTGAGTGTGTGGTGGTGAGGGGGGTGAGTGTGGTGGTGGTGAGGGTGAGTGTGGTGGTGGTGAGGGTGGGGGTGAGTGTTGTGGTGGTGGGTGTGGGGTGAGTGTGGTGGTGGTGAGGGTGGGGTGAGTGTGGTGGTGGTGAGGGTGGGGTGAGTGTGGTGGTGGTGAGGGTGGTGTGGTGGTGGTGAGGGTGGGGTGAGTGTGGTGGTGGTGAGGGTGGGTGAGTGTGGTGGTGGTGAGGGTGGGGGGGTGAGTGTGTGGTGGTGAGGGTGGGGTGAGTGTGTGGTGGTGAGGGTGAGTGTGGTGGTGGTGAGGGGGGGTGAGTGTGGTGGTGGTGAGGGGTGAGTGTGGTGGTGGTGAGGGTGGGGTGAGTGGTGTGTGGTGGGTGGTGGTGGTGGTGGGGTGGGGTGAGTGTGTGGTGGTGGGAGGGTGAGTGTGTGGTGGTGAGGGTGGGGTGAGTGTGTGGTGGTGAGGGTGGGGTGAGGTGGTGGTGGTGAGGTGGGGTGAGTGTGGTGGTGGTGAGGGTGGGGTGAGTGTTGTGGTGGTGGTGGTGGGGTGAGGGTGGGGTGAGTGTGGTGGTGGTGAGGGTGGGGTGAGTGTTGTGGTGGTGGTGGTGGTGGTGAGGGTGGGGTGAGTGTGGTGGTGGTGAGGGTGGGGAGAGTGTTCTGATGGTTAGATGGAGGGTTATTGTGATTGTAATGGTGAGTGTGATAGTGAGGGTAGGGTTAGTGTTGTGATGGTGGGATTGGGTGAGTGTCGTGCGTGTCATTGGTACGAGAGGGTTAATGCTGGGTTTAGGTTTTGCTATCGCTGTTGTTCTCCTTCACTCTGTGTTGCTGTCCTTCACTCTGTGTCACTCTGCGTTGCTCTGTGTCACTCTGCGTTGCTCTGTGTCACTCTGTGTCACTCTCTGTGTCACTCTGTGTCACTCTGTGTCGCTGTGTCACTCTGCGTTGCTCTGTGGCACTCTGTGTCACTCTCTGTTGCTCTACGTCAATCTGTGTCACTCTGTGTCGCTCTGTGTCACTCTGCGTTGCTCTGTGTCACTCTGCGTTGCTCTGTGTCACTCTCGTGTCAACTCTCTGTGCTCTACGTCACTCTGTGTCACTCTGTGTCACTCTGTGTCACTCTGTGTCACTCTGTGTCACTCTGTGTTGCTCTGTGTCGCTCGTGTCACTCTGGTTTTGCTCTGTGTCACCTCTCTGTTGCTCTACGTCACTCTGTGTCACTCTGTGTAACTATATGTCACTCTGTGTCACTCTGTGTCACTCTGTGTGTCTCTGTGTCGCTCTGTGTCACTCCGCGTTGCTCTGTGTCACTCTTGTTGCTCTACGTCACCTCTGTGTCACTCTTGCTCTTCCACTCGTTCCTCCGAGTGACGGGCTGTCACTTTTGTTCAGCCTTCGCGTGGACGTCGTGCAGGTGAGGCCTTGCATGAGTGGTGACGTGGTGTCACGTGGTTTGACGTGGAGTCACGTATGATGAGTGTGGTGTGACGTGGCGTGGCATGTGGTGAGTTTGGTGTGACGTAGCATCGCGTGTGGTGAGTGGTGTGACGTGGAGTCGCGTATGATGAGTGTGCTGTGACGTGGCGTGGCACGTGGTGAGTGTGCTGTGACGTGGCGTGTGGTGAGTGTGGTGTGATGTGGTGTTGTGTGTGGTGAGTGTGGTGTGACGTCGCGTGTGGTGAGTGTGGTGTGACGTGGCGTGGCGTGTGGTGAGGTGGTGTGACGTGGCGTGTGGTGAGTGGTGTGTGACGTGGAAGTGGCGTGTGGTGGTGAGTGTGGTGTGATGTGGTGTTGTGTGTGGTGAGTGTGGTGTGACGTCGCGTGTGGTGAGTGTGGTGTGACGTGGCGTGGCGTGTGGTGAGTGTGGTGTGACGTGGCGTGTGGTGAGTGTGGTGTGACGTGGAGTGGCGTGTGGTGAGTGTGGTGTGATGTGGTGTTGTGTGTGGTGAGTGTGGTGTGACGTCGCGTGTGGTGAGTGTGGTGTGACGTGCCGTGGCGTGTGGTGAGTGTGGTGTGACGTGGCGTGTGGTGAGTGTGGTGTGACGTGGAGTGGCGTGTGGTGAGTGTGGTGTGATGTGGTGTTGTGTGTGGTGAGTGTGGTGTGACGTCGCGTGTGGTGAGTGTGGTGTGACGTGCCGTGGCGTGTGGTGAGTGTGGTGTGACGTGGAGTGGCGTGTGGTGAGTGTGGTGTGACGTGGCGTGTGGTGAGTGTGGTGTGACGTGCCGTGGCGTGTGGTGAGTGTGGTGTGACGTGGCGTGGTGAGTGTGGTGTGACGTGGAGTGGCGTGTGGTGAGTGTGGTGTGACGTGATGTCGCGTGTGGTGAGTGTGCTGTGACGTGGCATCGCGTGTGGTGTGACGTGGCGTGGCATGTGGTGAGTGTGGTGTGACGTGGTGTCGCGTGTGGTGAGTGTGGTGTGACGTGATGTCGCGT
>NC_083845.1:5144624-5203279 GCF_015708825.2 Lethenteron reissneri
ACGTAGAAGGAATAAAAAAATAATAAAAAATAAAACATAATAAGGTTTGCATTCAGACTCTGTCTCCTCGACAGACCTGTTCTTCACCTGAAGACGGCTGCTTGCGTTGTGGCCGAAACGTCGTGAGAATTATTTTATTTTGTTTTATTTTGATTATTTTATTATTTTCCTTCTACGTGACTTTACCGAAAAAACCAAGAAGATGGGTTTTGATTCCTTACCTGTACCCGTACCCGGCCGCACCAGGGTCGCAAACGGCTACCCGTACCCGGCCAGGTACGGGTACCCGGGTATCGGGTACCCGGTTGCGACCTCTGGGCTGCGCTAAGCCAGCCCGGCACCGCTCAAGGATGCTCCGGGTTGGTTTTGTTCCCACCGCAGAATCAAGAGCCGCGTCGCGAACGTGACGCCCAACGCACGAGTGGGGCCCTCAAGTAGAGCGAGCGAGCGAGCGACGCGGCGCGACGCGACGCACGACGAAAGTGTTCCATCCTGCCATGCTTGGGCCTGCTGGGCCCCCGAGCAAAGATTCAAGCGATTCTTGAAGTCACAGTTTCACGCATTCGCTCTGGCTCGGCTCTGCCAAGAAAAAACACCGGTGCCAAGAAGATCCCAGCCGTGGCTCGGCTCCGATGCAGAGGGGTATGCATGTTGAACTTCTTTCGCGCCGTACGTAGCGAACCCTGCTCATCGGAGGTGACAGAGGCGTGCGTGTACTCGTGGAGGTCAGGGGTGGGGGCCGGAAAGGAGAGTCACTGCACTCCACCGCAATCCACTAGACGTGTCACTACTCGCCTGGTCACAGCACCACATGCGACACCACGTCACACCACACTCACCACACGCCACTCCACGTCACACCACATGCGACACCACGTCACACCACACTCACCACACGCCACTCCACGTCACACCACATGCGACACCACGTCACACCACACTCACCACACGCCACGCCACGTCACACCACATGCGACACCACGTCACACCACACTCACCACACGCCACGCCACGTCACACCACATGCGACACCACGTCACACCACACTCACCACACGCCACGCCACGTCACACCACACGCGACACCACGTCACACCACACTCACCACACGCCACTCCACGTCACACCACATGCGACACCACGTCACACCACACTCACCACACGCCACGCCACGTCACACCACACGCGACACCACGTCACACCACACTCACCACACGCCACTCCACGTCACACCACATGCGACACCACGTCACACCACACTCACCACACGCCACTCCACGTCACACCACATGCGACACCACGTCACACCACACTCACCACACGCCACTCCACGTCACACCACATGCGACACCACGTCACACCACACTCACCACACGCCACTCCACGTCACACCACATGCGACACCACGTCACACCACACTCACCACACGCCACGCCACGTCACACCACACGCGACACCACGTCACACCACACTCACCACACGCCACTCCACGTCACACCACATGCGACACCACATCACACCACACTCACCACACGCCACGCCACGTCACACCACATGCGACACCACGTCACACCACACTCACCACACGCCACGCCACGTCACACCACACGCGACACCACGTCACACCACACTCACCACACGCCACGCCACGTCACACCACACGCGACACCACGTCACACCACACGTGATGCCACGTCACAGCACACTCACCACACGCGACATCACGTCACACCACACTCACCACACGCCATGTCACACCACACTCACCACACGCCACGCCATGTCACACCACACTCACCACACGTGACGTCACACCACACTCACCACACACAACATCACATCACACCACACTCACCACACGCCACGTCACAGCACACTCACCATGTGCCACGCCACGTCACACCACACTCATCATACGCGACTCCACGTCACACCACTCACCACACGCGATGCTACGTCACACCAAACTCACCACATGCCACGCCACGTCACACCACACTCATCATACGTGACTCCACGTCAAACCACGTGACACCACGTCACCACTCATGCAAGGCCTCACCTGCACGACGTCCACGCGAAGGCTGAACAAAAGTGACAGCCCGTCACTCGGAGGAACGAGGGAAGAGCAGAGTGACACAGAGTGACGTAGAGCAACAGAGAGTGACACAGAGCAACGCAGAGTGACACAGAGCGACACAGAGCAACACAGAGTGACACAGAGTGACACAGAGTGACGTAGAGTGACACAGAGTGACACAGAGTGACGTAGAGCAACAGAGAGTGACACAGAGTGACACAGAGCAACGCAGAGTGACACAGAGCAACGCAGAGTGACACAGAGCGACACAGAGTGACACAGAGTGACGTAGAGCAACAGAGAGTGACACAGAGTGCCACAGAGCAACGCAGAGTGACACAGAGCGACACAGAGTGACACAGAGTGACACAGAGAGTGACACAGAGTGACACAGAGCAACGCTGAGTGACACAGAGTGAAGGACAGCAACACAGAGTGAAGGAGAACAACAGCGATAGCAAAACCTAAACCCAGCATTAACCCTCTCGTACCAATGACACGCACGACACTCACCCAATCCCACCATCACAACACTAACCCTACCCTCACCACCACAACACTAACCCTCACCACCACCACACTAACCCTCACCATCACCACACTAACCCCACCCTCACCACCACAACACTAACCCTCACCACCACCACCACACTCACCCCACCCTCACCACCACAACACTCACCCCACCCTCACCACCACACTCACCCTCACCACCACAACACTCACCCCACCCTCACCACCACAACACTCACCCTCACCACCACCACACTCACCCCACCCTCACCACCACCACACTCACCCCACCCTCACCACCACCACCACACTCACCCTCACCACCACAACACTCACCCCACCCTCACCACCACACTCACCCCACCCTCACCACCACCACACTCACCCCACCCTCACCACCACACTCACCCCACCCTCACCACCACCACACTGACCCTCACCACCACACTCACCCCACCCTCACCACCACCACACTCCCCCTCACCACCACCACACTCACCCCACCCTCACCACCACCACACTCACCCCACCCTCACCACCACCACACTCACCCCACCCTCACCACCACCACACTCACCCTCACCACCACACTCACCCCACCCTCACCACCACACTCACCCCACCCTCACCACCACCACACTCACCCCACCCTCACCACCACACTCACCCCACCCTCACCACCACCACACTCACCCTCACCACCACACTCACCCCACCCTCACCACCACCACACTCACCCCACCCTCACCACCACCACACTCACCCCACCCTCACCACCACCACACTCACCCCACCCTCACCACCACACTCACCCCACCCTCACCACCACAACACTCACCCTACCCTCACCACCACAACACTCACCCCACCCTCACCACCACCACCACACTGACCCTCACCACCACACTCACCCCACCCTCACCACCACCACACTCACCCCACCCTCACCACCACACTCACCCCACCCTCACCACCACACTCACCCTCACCACCACAACACTCACCCTACCCTCACCACCACCAGACCCTACCCTCACCACCACCACACTCACCCCACCATCACCACCACCACCACACTCACCCTCACCACCACACTCTCCCCACCCTCACCACCACACTCTCCCCACCCTCACCACCACCACACTCACCCCACCCTCACCACCACACTCACCCTACCCTCACCACCACCACACTCACCCCACCCTCACCACCACCACACTCACCCCAATGACACTGACCCTCACCACCACAACACTCACCCCACCCTCACCACCACACACTCACCCCACCCTCACCACCACCACACTAACCCCACCCTCACCACCACACTCACCCCACCCTCACCACCACAACACTCACCCCACCCTCACCACCACCAGACCCTACCCTCACCACCACCACACCCTACCCTCACCACCACCACACTCACCCCACCCTCACCACCACAACACTCACCCCACCCTCACCACCACACTCACCCCACCCTCACCACCACCACACTCACCCTCACCACCACCACACTCACCCCACCCTCACCACCACACTCACCCCACCCTCACCACCACAACACTCACCCCACCCTCACCACCACACTCACCCCACCCTCACCACCACAACACTCACCCTCACCACCACCACACTCACCCTCACCACCACCACACTCACCCCACCCTCACCACCACCACACTCACCCCACCCTCACCACCACACTCACCCCACCCTCACCACCACAACACTCACCCTCACCACCACCACACTCACCCCACCCTCACCACCACCACACTCACCCCACCCTCACCACCACAACACTCACCCCACCCTCACCACCACCACACTCACCCCACCCTCACCACCACACACTCACCCCACCCTCACCACCACCACACTAACCCCACCCTCACCACCACAACACTCACCCCACCCTCACCACCACACACTCACCCCACCCTCACCACCACCACACTAACCCCACCCTCACCACCACAACACTCACCCCACCCTCACCACCACCACACTAACCCCACCCTCACCACCACAACACTCACCCCACCCTCACCACCACACACTCACCCCACCCTCACCACCACAACACTCACCCCACCCTCACCACCACAACACTCACCCCACCCTCACCACCACCACACTAACCCCACCCTCACCACCACAACACTCACCCCACCCTCACCACCACCACACTAACCCCACCCTCACCACCACCACACTAACCCCACCCTCACCACCACACACTCACCCCACCCTCACCACCACCACACTAACCCCACCCTCACCACCACAACACTCACCCCACCCTCACCACCACAACACTCACCCCACCCTCACCACCACCACACTAACCCCACCCTCACCACCACAACACTCACCCCACCCTCACCACCACCACACTCACCCCACCCTCACCACCACAACACTCACCCCACCCTCACCACCACACACTCACCCCACCCTCACCACCACACACTCACCCCACCCTCACCACCACCACACTCACCCTCACCACCACCACACTCACCCCACCCTCACCACCACAACACTCACCCCACCCTCACCACCACACACTCACCCCACCCTCACCACCACCACACTCACCCCACCCTCACCACCACCACACTAACCCTCACCACCACCACACTCACCCCACCCTCACCACCACACACTCACCCCACCCTCACCACCACCACACTCACCCCACCCTCACCACCACAACACTCACCCTCACCACCACCACACTCACCCCACCCTCACCACCACAACACTCACCCCACCCTCACCACCACACACTCACCCCACCCTCACCACCACAACACTCACCCCACCCTCACCACCACCACACTCACCCTCACCACCACCACACTCACCCCACCCTCACCACCACAACACTCACCCCACCCTCACCACCACACACTCACCCCACCCTCACCACCACCACACTCACCCCACCCTCACCACCACCACACTAACCCTCACCACCACCACACTCACCCCACCCTCACCACCACACTCACCCCACCCTCACCACCACCACACTCACCCCACCCTCACCACCACCACACTCACCCCACCCTCACCACCACCACACTCACCCTCACCACCACCACACTCACCCTCACCACCACCACACTCACCCTCACCACCACCACACTCACCCTCACCACCACAACACTAACCCTACCCTCACCACCACCACACTCACCCTCACCACCACAACACTAACCCTTCATCTCACCTCGTCCCCCCCTCCTCCTCCTCCTCATCGTCTTCCTCCTCGTGCTGCCCGTTCCTCCGCCTCTCCTCCTCCTCCTCCTCGCCCCGCTCCTCCTCGTGCCCCTCCTCCTCCTCGTCGAGGGGACCGCGGGGCCCCTCCACCTCCTCGCGGAGCTGCGTGAGGTGCGCCGCCACCTCGTCGCGCCGCACCGTCTCCCGCGCCGTCCTCTCCGCCTGCGCCTCCGCGTCCTGGAGGCGCCTGCTCAGCATCGCTGGGCTCGCCTGGGGGAGGGGGGGGGGGAGTGAGGAGGTGAGTGACGAGGTGAGTGACGAGGTGGGTGAAGAAGCGAGTGAGGACGTGAGCGAGGAGATGGGTGAGGAGGCGAGCGAGGAGGTGAGCGAATAGGTGAGCAAGGAGGTGAGCGAGGAGACGAGTTCGGAGGCGAGTGAGGAGGCGAGCGAGGAGATGGGTGAGGAGCTGAGCGAGGAGGTGAGCAAGGAGGTGAGCGAGGAGATGAGTGCGGAGGTGAGTGAGGAGGTGAGTGAGGAGGTGAGCGACGAGACGAGTGCGGAGGTGAGCGAGGAGCTGAGCGAGGAGACGAGTGCGGAGGTGAGCGAATAGGTGAGCGAGGAAGCGAGTGAGGAGGTGAGCGAGGAGCTGAGCAAGAAGGTGAGCGACGAAGTGGGTGAAGAAGCGAGCGACGAGATGGGTGAGGAAGCGAGTGAGGAGGTGAGCGACGAGATGGGTGAGGAAGCGAGTGAGGAGGTGAGCAAGGAGGTGAGCGACGAGGCGGGTGAGGAAGCGAGTGAAGAGGTGAGCGAGGAAACGAACGAGGAGACGGGTGCGGAGGTGAGCGAGGGGGCGAGTGAGGAGGTGAGCGACGAGGTGGGTGAGGAAGCGAGTGAAGAAGTGAGTGAGGAGGTGAGCGAGGGGGCGAGCGAGGAGACGAGTTCGGAGGTGAGCGAATAGCTGAGCAAGGAGGTGAGCGACGAGGCGGGTGAGGAAGCGAGTGAGGAGGTGAGTGAGGTGAGCAAGGAAGCGAGCGACGTGGCGAGTGAGCGAGCGCCACCTGCAGCGCACGCAGCTGCTGCAGCAGCCGCTGGTTCTCCTGCTCGTGGGCCCGCGCCTGACCCGCCTGCTCGATGGCGGCCTCCAGCGCCTCCTTCTCCCGCTGGAGCTCCGCCAGCAGCGCCGCCTGCTCCCCCTGCGGGCGCACGAGACGACGGGGCGCGGTGAGAGTGGTTCCGTGCGTCTGGTAGTGGTGGTGGTGGTAGTGGTAGTAGTGGTAGTAGAGGTGGTGGTGGTGGTAGTGGTGGTGGTAGTGGTGGTGGTAGTGGTGGTGGTAGTGGTGGTGGTAGTGGTGGTGGTGGTAGTGGTGGTGGTAGTAGTGGTAGTAGAGGTGGTGGTGGTGGTAGTGGTGGTGGTAGTGGTGGTGGTAGTGGTGGTGGTAGTGGTGGTGGTAGTGGTGGTGGTAGTGGTGGTGGTGGTAGTGGTGGTGGTGGTGGTACTCCACCAGGACGCCTGTTCAGCTGGATGGAGCCACCAGCTCCATCCACGGTGATTGGCCCCCCTCCCACTTCCGCCTGCTCCTCGCTGCTACCTCTGCCCGCTGCTCAGGTAACTGGCGCTCACTGCTTTAGTAGCTCCTCCTACTGCTCAGCTAGCTCCGCCCACTGCTCATGTGGAAATGTTTTGCAGTAGCCAAAAACACGAAACGCGTGATGTTGATTCTAAATGCAGAGGGAAAAACCGGAGGAGCCGGAGAAAAATCCACGCGACCCCGGAGAGAACACGCAAACTCCAAACATCTCCTAGCCACCGTGCAACGAGTTGAAACGAGTTGATGAAAATTAGGCAAAATAGCCCGACTTTCAAAAACGACTACGGCATGGATGGGGTTAGAGTGGGGCGGGGGGGGGGGCGGGGGGGGGCACCAGGACAGACTTCCTGGAGCCACCCGAACGGGCCGGGCCAACCCAAGAAGGGGCTCGGTGGCCCCTCCCCCAGACAACGGCAGACTTTGTGCGCTCACAGCTGATTGTACTGCTGATCATTGGCACCATCTGTCTTGTGTGAAGGACAGATGGTGATGGGGGTGGGAGGGAGGGGGGCAGGGGAAGGGAGGAGGGCGCCACGGTGGTGAGATGTTGACTACCTCGCCTGGTATACAGGAGGTCGTGGGTTAAATCCCGACCCTGACGCCTGCTGCTGTATATTTGGAGTTTGCGTGTCTCTCTCTCATCATCATCACCGTGGCTCGGAGATGTTAACTACCTCGCCTGGTGTACAGGAGGTCGTGGGTTAAATCCCAACCCTGACGCCTGCTGCTGTATATTTGGAGTTTGCGTGACTCTCTCTCATCATCATCATCACGGTGGCTAGGAGATGTTGACTACCTCGCCTGGTATACAGGAGGTCGTGGGTTAAATCCCGACCCTGACGCCTGCTGCTGTATATTTGGAGTTTGCGTGTCTCTCTCTCATCATCATCACGGTGGCTAGGAGATGTTAACTACCTCGCCTGGTATACAGGAGGTCGTGGGTTAAATCCCAACCCTGACGCCTGCTGCTGTGTATTTGGAGTTTGCGTGACTCTCTCTCATCATCATCATCATCACGGTGGCTAGGAGATGTTAACTACCTCGCCTGGTGTACAGGAGGTCGTGGGTTAAATCCCGACCCTGACGCCTGCTGCTGTATATTTGGAGTTTGCGTGTCTCTCTCTCATCATCATCATCACGGTGGCTAGGAGATGTTAACTATCTCGCCTGGTGTACAGCAGGTCGTGGGTTCGATCCAGAACCTGACGCCTGCTGCTGTATATTTGGAGTTTGCGTGTCTCTCTCTCATCATCATCACGGTGGCTAGGAGATGTTGACTACCTCGCCTGGTGTACAGGAGATCGTGGGTTAAATCCCGACCCTGACGCCTGCTGCTGTATATTTGGAGTTTGCGTGTCTCCGTTCCCGTGGTCGCGTGGATTTTTCTCCAGGTCCTCCGGTTTTTCCTTCGGCATTTAGAATCCACATCACGCGTTCAGAACATTTGGCCGCAATACATTTCCACACGATGATGTGATAGTCAGCTCGCCTCTGAAAAACAGCTACATAGTTCAGACGGGGGTATTACGTGGTAAAATACAAAACAGTTTAATAGTTTAGTTTAAATTTCGTTTTAAAGCTTTCGTGACTGCAGGGATTCATCTTCTTGGTTCTTTCGGTAAAGTCATGACGTAGAAGGGAAATAATAAAATAATAGAAATAAAACATCATAAAATAATTCTCACGACGTTTCGGCCACAACGCAAGCAGCTCTTCCCCCTCCAACCCAGCAGCTTAAATAGACGCTCCAAGCCTGGGGTGTTTCATTCAGACGCTGTCTTCCCGACAGACCTGTTCTTCACCTGAGGACGGCTGCTTGCGTTGTGGCCGAAACGTCGTGAGAATTATTGTACTATGTTTAATTTTTTTAATTGTATTATTTCCCTTCTACGTGACTTTACCGCAAGAACCAAGAAGATACATTTCTATGGAAAGCTTTCGTGACTGCAGGGATTCATCTTCTTGGTTCTTTCGGTAAAGTCACGTAGAAGGGAAGTAATAATATAATATAAATTAAACATTATAAAATACAATTCTCAGTGAGAATTATTTTATTATGTTTTATTTTTATTACTTTATTATTTCCCTTATACGTGACTTTACCGAAAGTTAACCAAGAAGATAAATTTCGATTTAAAGCTTTCGTGACTGCAGGGATTCATCTTCTTGGTTCTTTCGGTAAAGTCACGTAGAAGAGAAAAAAAAGAAATCATATTTATTTATTTCATTACTTTCCTTTTACGTGACTTTACCGAAAGCACCAAGAAGAAGAACCAAGAAGATGAGTTTAGTTCACCTTGCTGCGCTGGTGCTGGGCACGCAGCTGGTCCTGCAGCTGCTGATGCTCGATCTCCATCTCGTCGAGCTGGGCCTGCAGCTGGGCGTCTCGCTCGCCTTGCTCCCCCTGCAGGGACGCGTTGGCCTCCTGCTGCTCCTGCAGCAACCGCTCCAGCTCCAACACCTCCTTTTAGCGCACGTCCGGGGCAGTAGAGCAAGTGGGTTAAGACTCCCGTCTGCAAGGGGAGCGTCGGTGTCGTCGTCGTCATCGTCGTCCCACTTTGCAAGCACGTTTTTAAATCCTTTAAATTAAGTTCGCTTGCTTGCTTGCTTAGGACCGTGCAAATCTTTCGGTCGTTTTTTAACCCACTTCCCGTGATCCACTCGGGCTGACATTTTGCACACAGACTCGTTGTGCGAGACAATTCATGTTCGTGAAAATTTTTTTCCAAAATTTTACACTGTTTAGGAAAAAAATGTAAATATTTAATTACCATTTGTTTAATGCTGCCAGACAATCATCTGACCCATAGGTGGCAGCCATCTCAAGCCAGAGGATGAGAGGACTCTAGCCGCCCCGATGCCACGCATATAAAGGATTTATAGTGAAAAACTTTGTTTTTACGGGTTAATTTTTTTCTTTCCCCGAGAGCTGCGCCGTTTTCTCCCGCGTCGTGTGAGCGCTCGTTAAATAAGAGTTTGACAAACTTGCCAATTTCGATTTAAAGCTTTCGTGACTGCAGGGATTCATCTTCTTGTTTCTTTCGGTAAAGTCACGTAGAAGGAAAATAATAAAATAATAAAAATAAAACAATAAAATAATTCTCACGACGTTTCGGCCAAGTAGACAGACCTGTTCTCCACCTGAAGACGGCTGCTTGCGCTGTGGCCGAAACGTCGTGAGAATTATTTTATAATGTTTTATTTTTATTATTTTATTATTTTCCTTCTACGTGACTTTACCGAAAGACCCAAGAAGATGAAACTTGCCAATCTTCTTGGTTCTTTCGGTAAAGTCACGTGACTTTACCGAAATAACCAAGAAGATGAATCCCTGCAGTCACGAAAGCTTTAAATCGAAACTTGCCAATGTAGGGGTCTGCCACGGTGGTGAGATGTTAACTACCTTTCCTGGTGTGTGCAGAAGTCGTGGGTTCGATCCCGACCCTGAAGCCTGCATATTAAGAGTTTGCATGTTCTCAGGTGTGATGGATCGGTGCGGTGGTGCGGTGTAGTGGTGCAGTGTGATGGATCGGTGCGGTGGTGCAGTGTAGTGGTGCAGTGTGATGGATCGGTGCGGTGTAGTGGTGCGGTGTGATGGATCGGTGCGGTGTAGTGGTGCAGTGTGATGGATCGGTGCGGTGGTGCGGTGTAGTGGTGCAGTGTGATGGATCGGTGCGGTGGTGCGGTGTAGTGGTGCAGTGTGATGGATCGGTGCGATGGTGCGGTGGTGCGGTGTAGTGGTGCAGTGTGATGGATCGGTGCGGTGTAGTGGTGCAGTGTGATGGATCGGTGCGGTGGTGCGGTGGTGTGGTGTAGTGTGATGGATCGGTGCGGTGGTGCGATGTAGTGGTGCAGTGTGATGGATCGGTGCGGTGTAGTGGTGCAGTGTGATGGATCGGTGCGGTGGTGCGGTGTAGTGGTGCAGTGTGATGGATCGGTGCGGTGGTGCAGTGTAGTGGTGCAGTGTGATGGATCGGTGCGGTGTAGTGGTGCGGTGTGATGGATCGGTGCGGTGTAGTGGTGCAGTGTGATGGATCGGTGCGGTGGTGCGGTGTAGTGGTGCAGTGTGATGGATCGGTGCGGTGGTGCGGTGTAGTGGTGCAGTGTGATGGATCGGTGCGATGGTGCGGTGGTGCGGTGTAGTGGTGCAGTGTGATGGATCGGTGCGGTGTAGTGGTGCAGTGTGATGGATCGGTGCGGTGGTGCGGTGGTGTGGTGTAGTGTGATGGATCGGTGCGGTGGTGCGATGTAGTGGTGCAGTGTGATGGATCGGTGCGGTGTAGTGGTGCAGTGTGATGGATCGGTGCGGTGGTGCGGTGTAGTGGTGCAGTGTGATGGATCGGTGCGGTGGTGCGGTGGTGGGGTGTAGTGTGATGGATTGGTGCGGTGGTGCGGTGTAGTGGTGCAGTGTGATGGATCGGTGCGGTGGTGCGGTGTAGTGGTGCAGTGTGATGGATCGGTGCGGTGGTGCGGTGGTGCGGTGTAGTGTGATGGATCGGTGCGGTGGTGCGGTGTAGTGGTGCAGTGTGATGGATTGGTGCGATGGTGCGGTGGTGCGGTGTAGTGGTGCAGTGTGATGGATCGGTGCGGTGTAGTGGTGCAGTGTGATGGATCGGTGCGGTGGTGCGATGTAGTGGTGCAGTGTGATGGATCGGTGCGGTGTAGTGGTGCAGTGTGATGGATCGGTGCGGTGGTGCGGTGTAGTGGTGCAGTGTGATGGATCGGTGCGGTGGTGCGGTGGTGCGGTGTAGTGTGATGGATCGGTGCGGTGGTGCGGTGTAGTGGTGCAGTGTGATGGATCGGTGCGGTGGTGCGGTGTAGTGGTGCAGTGTGATGGATCGGTGCGGTGGTGCGGTGGTGCGGTGTAGTGTGATGGATCGGTGCGGTGGTGCGGTGTAGTGGTGCAGTGTGATGGATCGGTGCGGTGGTGCGGTGTAGTGGTGCAGTGTGATGGATCGGTGCGGTGGTGCGGTGGTGGGGTGTAGTGTGATGGATCGGTGCGGTGGTGCGGTGTAGTGGTGCAGTGTGATGGATCGGTGCGGTGGTGCGGTGCGGTGGTGCAGTGTGATGGATCGGTGCGGTGGTGCGGTGTAGTGGTGCAGTGTGATGCATCGGTGCGGTGGTGCGGTGCGGTGGTGCAGTGTGATGGATCGGTGTGCGGTGGTGCGGTGTGGTGGTGCGGTGTGATGGATCAGTGCGGTGGTGCGGTGTAGTGGTGCAGTGTGATGGATCGGTGCGGTGGTGCGGTGTGGTGGTGCGGTGTGATGGATCAGTGCGGTGGTGCGGTGTAGTGGTGCAGTGGTGCGGCAGTGCGGTGGTGCGGCACAGCTGCGGTTGCGACGCGCACCTTACGCATGACGTCCGCATCTTCGGCCACCACCTCCAGCTCCTGCTTGTCCTGCTGCAGCTGAGCGAGGCGGCGCTGCAGCTCCTCGTTCTCCTGCTGCAGGCGCCCGCATGCCTCGCCGGCCTGGCGCGCCCGGTCCTGCACGCCCGACAGGTACTGCTGCAGCCCCGCGATGATGCCCTCCAGGTCACGCTTTAGCGCGTCGTTCGCGGCAATCTGGCCTGGTAGGGGGGGAGGCACGGAAGGTGGGGGGTGGGGGGGGGCATCACTCACAACGTCGTGATCGTCATCGTCGTCATCGGCGTCATCACCACCACCACCACTGACACTACCACCACAATCATTGTCATCATCACCACCACCACTGACATTACCACCACAATCATTGTCATCATCACCACCACCACCACCACTGACATTACCACCACTATCATTGTCATCATCACCACCACCACCACTGACATTACCACCACAATCATTGTCATCATGACCACCACCACCACCACTGACATTACCACCACCACCATCATCACCACCACTAGCATCCCCATCACGATCATTGTCATCATCACCACCACCACCACCACCACTGACATTACCACCACAATCATTGTCATCACCACCACCACCACCACCACTGACATTACCACCACAATCATTGTCATCACCACCACCACCACTGACATTACCACCACAATCATTGTCATCACCACCACCACCACCACCACTGACATTACCACCACAATCATTGTCATCACCACCACCACCACCACCACTGACATTACCACCACAATCATTGTCATCATCACCACCACCACCACCACTGACATTACCACCACAATCATTGTCATCACCACCACCACCACCACCACTGACATTACCACCACAATCATTGTCATCACCACCACCACCACCACCACTGACATTACCACCACAATCATTGTCATCATCACCACCACCACCACCACTGACATTACCACCACAATCATTGTCATCACCACCACCACCACTGACTTACCACCACAATCATTGTCATCACCACCACCACCACCACCACTGACATTACCACCACTATCATTGTCATCATCACCACCACCACCACCACCACTGACATTACCACCACTATCATCATCATCACCACCACCACCACCACCACTGACATTACCACCACTATCATCATCATCACCACCACCACCACCACTGACATTACCACCACTATCATCATCATCACCACCACCACCACTGACATTACCACCACGATCATTGTCATCACCACCACCACCACCACCACTGACATTACCACCACAATCATTGTCATCATCACCACCACCACCACTGACATTACCACCACTATCATTGCCGCCATCAACAATAACCGCCATTCGCCACTAAGTGGCGGTGACGTCACCACTGAGCTTATTCCAGGCTTTGTGCTCCTTAAGGCCACGTGAAGTGTCGAAGGCTCACTGGACAGACCCACCACCACCAATATCATTCTCCCCCCACCAACATCACCCCACCACCTGACACTACCAATGGCACCAACATCATCGTTACAATCACCACGACCTCCATCATCACCATCATCACCATCATCACCACTAGCATCCCCATCATGATCATTGTCATCATCACCACCATGGCCACCACCACTGACATCATCACCACCAACACCATCATCACCACCACCACTAGCATCCCCATCACGATCATTGTCATCATCACCACCATGGCCACCACCACTGACATCATCACCACCAACACCATCATCACCACCACCACTAGCATCCCCATCACGATCATTGTCATCATCACCACCACGGCCACCACCACTGACATCATCACCACCACTGCCACTATAGTTATCACGATGATCACCACCACCACCATGAGCAGCACTATCACGATCATTGCCATCACCACCACCACCATGAGCATCACTATCACGATCATTGCCACCATCACTACCATCTCCACCATCATTGCTGCCCTCACCTACCCCACTACCACCATCACCACCCCCACTACCACCATCACCACCACCACTACCACCACTACCACCATCACCACCACCACCATGAGCATCACTATCACGATCATTGCCACCATCACCACCATCACCACCCCCACTACCACCATCACCACCCCCACTACCACCATCACCACCACCACCATCACCACCACCACCATCACCACCACCACTACCACCATCACCACCCCCACTACCACCATCACCCCCACTACTACCATCACCACCACCACTACCACCACCATCACCACCCCCACTACCACCATCACCACCATCACCACTACCCCCATCACCACCACCACTACCACCATCACCACCCCCACCATCACTACCACCATCACCACCACCACTACCCCCATCACCACCACCACTACCACCATCACCACCACCATCACCACCACCACTACCACCATCACCACCATCACTACCACCATCACTACCACCACCACCACCATCACCACCCCCATCACCACCCCCACTACCACCATCACCACCATCACTACCATCATCACCACCACCATCACCACCCCCCATCACCACCCCCACTACCACCATCACTACCATCATCACCACCACCATCACCACCATCACCACCCCCACTACCATCACTACCATCATCGCCACCACCATCACCACCCCCATCACCACCCCCATCACCACCATCACCATCACCACCATCACCATCACCACCATCACCACCATCACCATCACCACCATCACCACCCCCACTACCACCATCACCACCACCATCACCACCACCATCACCACTACCACCATCACCACCACCACCACCACTACCACCATCACCACCACCACCACCAGCACCACCACCAGCACCGCCCCCCGCCGCGCACCCTCCGTGAGCTGCTGCTCCAGGTCCCGGATGTCCTCCGTCTCCTTTGCGATGCGCGTCAGCATCTGATCGAGGCGCTCCTCCAGCTCGCGCTGCTGACGCGCCATCTCCTCCAGCGCTAGCTCGGCGGCGGCGCTCAGCTCGCGCGCCTGCACCACCCACACGGCACACACACACATACAAAGACCGCACTCGTAAAGCCGTAACAGACTTTCGATTTAAAGCTTTCGTGACTGCAGGGATTCATCTTCTTGGTTCTTTCGGTAAAGTCACGTAGAAGGAAAATAATAAAATAATAAAAATAAAACATAATAAGGCAGAGTCTGCCTTCTCGACAGACCTGTTCTCCACCTGAAGACGGCTGCTTGCGTTGTGGCCGAAACGTCGTGAGCATTATTTTATTATGTTTTATTTTTATTACTTTATTATTTTCCTTCTACGTGACTTTACCGAAAGAACCAAGAAGACCGTAACAGACTATTGGGACAAGTTATGTTCGTGAGCACTGACACACAGAGACAAAGACCGCCCTCGTAAAGCCGTAACAGACTGTTGGGGCAAGTGCTGTTCATGAGCACTGACACACAAAGACAAAGACCGCCCTCGTAAAGCCGTAACAGACTGTTGGGGCAAGTTATGTTCGTGAGCACTGACACACAAAGACAAAGACCGCCCTCGTAAAGCCGTAACAGACTGTTGGGGCAAGTTATGTTCGTGAGCATTGACACAAAAATTAACCCGTAAAAACAAAGTTTTTCACTATAAATCCTTTATATGCGTGGCATCGGTTTTCGGGCGGCTAGAGTCCTCTCGTCCTCTGGCTTGAGATGGCTGCCACCTATGGGTCAGATGATTGCCTGCCACCATTAAGCAATTGGTAATTAAATATAATTTTTTTTTTCCTAAAATGTTGAAAATTTTGGAATAATTGTTTCACGAAAATAAATTGTCACGCACAACGAGTCTGTGTGCAAAATATCAGCTCGATTGGATCACGGGAAGTGGGTTAAAAAACGACCGAAAGATTTGCACGGTCGTAAGCGCGCAAGCAAGCAAGCAAGCGAACTTAATATAAAGGATTTAACAAAGACAAAGACCGCCTCGTAAAGCCGTAACAGACTGTTGGGGCAAGTGCTGTTCGTGAGCACCTGTGAAGTCCGGCACGGGTGGCCAACACCACGCACGACCGCCTTTGTCCCCCCAGTGGCAATGATTGTACACACCGCACCAGGTACTTGTTTGAGGCTGAGTCAACCTAGGGGAGGCCCAGGACCGGTTTAGATAATAGCCACCAAAGCGGCTCAAGGCACCGTAGCGTCATCGGCCAGGGAACCGCAGGCTCCCTGCATCTCTCATCGGAGCGGCCGTCACCACAACGCCACTCCGCTTGGCACGGCGATTCACTGAGTCTCAAGACTGAAAACATTCACTCACTCGCTCATTCACACTGCAGGAGATGCAAACTCCCACTCACTCGCGCACGTTCACTCACCCGCTCGCACATTCACCAGGCATCGTCTCGTGGAGACGTGGCGCATGGCTATGAACGGATTCGTACTATGAGACATCTCCTTTACCAGTGGCAAAATATAGTAATAGGTTTTTACCCTTCCAACTGGTACAAAAACTGACACCTTTATACAAGGGATCATGTTTGCAATAACCACAACACAAGCAGTCAAAATGCAAACAAAAATAAACAACTCTGATGATGATAATGATATGCACTGTCCTTGAAGTTGATTGGTCCACACCCGAGACAGCTTTTCTTAGAGCCTAGTCTCCATTGGTGTTGGACCAGATGACGCCAAAAGGCGTACAACTCAAATACAGCGCACTATCAGAGTATTGAGAGCTCGGGGTAAGCATTTACACTATGAGACATCTCCTTGACTGTTTGTGTTGTGGTTATTTCAAACATGATCCCTTGTATAAAGGTATCAGTTTTTGTACCAGTTGAAAGGGTAAAAACCTATTACTATAACGGCTTCGTAGTTCAGATAGTTTCATCACGAGTACTGTATAAATATTGTTGTTGTTATGAAGCCAGCACGTCGCCAGGAGGGAATCCCCATGCCGCGCGGCGGTTGCTTCCTGCGTGCGCTCACAGCCGCCGTGGTGGAGGAGACTCCGATGGTGGAGACGCTGGCATCGCCACAGACGTCGTAGTTACACGGACGGATAAAAGGATGCACTGACAGACGGACACACGGGTGGGCGGACACATGGACGGACGGACACACGGGTGGGCGGACACATGGACGGACAGATACACGGGTTGGCGGACACATGGACGGACAGATACACAGATGGGCGGACACATGGATGGACAGATACACGGGTGGGCGGACACATGGACGGACGGACACACGGGTGGGCGGACACATGGACGGACGGACACACGGGTGGGCGGACACATGGACGGACGGATACACGGGTGGGCGGACACATGGACGGACGGACACACGGGTGGGCGGACACATAGACGGACGGACACATGGGTGGGCGGACACATGGACGGACAGATACACGGATGGGCGGACACATGGACGGACGGACGGACACATGGGTGGGCGGACACATGGACGGACAGATACACGGGTGGGCGGACACATGGACGGACGGACACATGGGTGGGCGGACACATGGACGGACGGACACACGGGTGGGCGGACACATGGACGGACAGATACACGGATGGGCGGACACATGGACGGACAGATACACGGGTGGGCGGACACATGGACGGACAGATACACGGGTGGGCGGACACATGGACGGACGGACACACGGGTGGGCGGACACATGGACGGACGGACACATGGGTGGGCGGACACATGGACGGACGGACACACGGGTGGGCGGACACATGGACGGACGGATACACGGGTGGGCGGACACATGGACGGACGGACACACGGGTGGGCGGACACATGGACGGATGGACACATGGGTGGGCGGACACATGGACGGACGGACACACGGGTGGGCGGACACATGGACGGACGGACACATGGGTGGGCGGACACATGGACGGACAGATACACGGATGGGCGGACACATGGACGGACAGATACACGGGTGGGCGGACACATGGACGGACAGATACACGGGTGGGCGGAAACATGGACGGACACACGGGTGGGCGGACACATGGACGGACAGATACACGGGTGGGCGGACACATGGACGGACAGATACACGGGTGGGCGGACACATGGACGGACAGATACACGGGTGGGCGGACACATGGACGGACGGATACACGGGTGGGCGGACACATGGATGGACGGACACACGGGTGGGCGGACACATGGACGGACGGACACACGGGTGGGCGGACACATGGACGGACGGACACACGGGTGGGCGGACACATGGACGGACGGATACACGGGTGGGCGGACACATGGATGGACGGACACACGGGTGGGCGGACACATGGACGGACGGATACACGGGTGGGCGGACACATGGACGGACGGACACACGGGTGGGTGGACACATGGACGGACACACGGGTGGGCGGACACATGGACGGACGGACACACGGGTGGGCGGACACATGGACGGACGGACACACGGGTGGGTGGACACATGGACGGACACACGGGTGGGCGGACACATGGACGGACGGACACATGGGTGGGCGGACGGCCGCGTGGCCAGGGTTTGAATAGAGAGCCGTCTCTGCTGCAGCGCCGCTAATTGGGCCGTGGGAGGCGGGGTGCGGATGGCACAATGTGGCATCTCTCGGGGGAGTTGCGCGGATTGTGAGGGAGATCAGCGGTGTGAGCACCGGCACACACAGTGCGATTGCTCACTCACTCACTCGCTCACCCACTCCCAACTCACTCGCTACTCACTCAGCCGCATCTCCAGCCACTCGCACGCTCACTCGCTCACACACTCACTCGCCCACCCACTCCCAACTCACTCGCTACTCACTCAGCCGCATTTCCAGTCACTCGCACGCTCACTCTCTCACACACTCACTCGCCCACCCACCCGCAACTCACTCGCTACTCACTCTGCCGCATCTCCAGTCACTCGCACGCTCACTCGCTCACACACTCACTCGCCCACCCACTCGCAACTCACTCGCTACTCACTCAGCCGCATCTCCAGTCACTCGCACGCTCACTCACTCACACACTCACTCGCCCACCCACTCCCAACTCACTCGCTCACACACTAACTTGCTCACCCACTCACCCATTCGTACGCTCGCTAGCCGGCTCGCTCGCTCGCTCACCCACTCACCCGCCCGCTCGCTCGCTCGCTCGTGTGTGGTTGACATTTATCTTTGTTGCCTACTGAGATGTGACAGACACAGGATGACACACAACACAGGTGTGCCACACACACACAGATGCCAAACCAATGCACGCGCACACACACAGGTGACATACACATTGGATGCTTCACACACAGATGACAAAGGCGTGTCCCCCACACTGGTGCCAAACACAGGTTCCCCCCCCCATCACACAAGTCGTTCGCGCACACAAAGACACACACGTAGCACACAAACACGTCCCATACACACACGTGACACACACACACGTGCCACACACAGGTGACACACACACACACACGTGACACACACACGTAGCACACAAACACGTCCCATACACACATGTGCCACACACAGATGGCACACACAGGTGACACACACACACACACGTGTCACACACACACACGTGTGCACCGGATAAAGTTGCTCTCCCCCGGGGCAAACAGCAGGCTGCCCCCGTTGGAGCGCGCGGAGTGGAAACGGCCCCAAGGGGGTCTTGGCTACTGGACGCGGCACCGTTATGGGTGAGGGTGAGAGGGCACGTGAGACCACGTGTGCGTGCGATGGTGCGTGCGTGCGATGGTGCGTGCGTGCGATGGTGCGTGTGTGCGTACCCTAGTCCCGTGGGTAGCATGCCCGTCTCCCCTCTGATGCTGCGGTTGCTCCCAGCTCCACTCGCTGCTGCTGCTGCTTCTCCTCCTGACACTGACGCCTTGCTCGCCACTGCCTCACCCCAAGCGCGCTCATCTCCCCCTCTGCACACCCACTGACTCCCTCTCTCCGCTCAAATCTGCTAGCGCCCCACCCGTTAGAGGCGTCTTCCCGTCAGCTGACAGGAAGAGTCGCGGTTTTCCGCCTGGCGAGGGAGCTCGCAAGCGGACAGGGAGACTTCCTCAGCCCTGGCACTCACATGCCCCAGCCACTCACACACACACCACACTCGCCACACTCACCACACCACACTCACCACACTCACACTCACCACACTCACACACATCACACCACACCCACCACACAGGGAGACTTCCTCAGCCCTGGCACTCACATGCCCCAGCCACTCACACACACCACACACACACTCACCACACTCACACACACCACATTCGCCACACTCACCACACCACACTCACCACACTCACACTCACCACACTCGCCACTACACACTCACCACACCACACTCATCTCACTCACACACACACCACACTCACCACACTACACTCACCACACTACACTCACAACACTCACACACACTACACCACACTCACACTCACCACACTCACACACACCACACCACACTCACAACACCACACTCACCACACTCACCACACCACACCATACCACACCACACTCACCACACTCACACTCACCACACCACACTCACCACACCATACCACACCACACTCACACACACACACCACACTCACACTCACCACACACCACACCACACTCACAACACCACACTCACCACACCACACCATACCACACCACACTCACCACACCATACCACACCACACTCACCACACCACACACACTACACCACACTCACCACGCCACACTCACCACACCACACCCACCACCCCATACCACACCACACTCACCACACCACACACACTACACCACACTCACCACACCACACTCACCACCCCATACCACACCACACTCACCACACTCACCACACCACACTCACCACCCCATACCACACCACACTCACCACACTCACCACACTCACCACACCACACTCACCACCCCATACCACACCACACTCACCACACCACACACACTACACCACACTCACCACACCACACTCACCACCCCATACCACACCACACTCACCACACTCACCACACCACACTCACCACCCCATACCACACCACACTCACCACACTCACCACCCCATACCACACCACACTCACCACACCACACACACTACACCACACTCACCACACCACACTCACCACCCCATACCACACCACACTCACCACACTACACTCACCACACTACACTCACAACACTCACACACACTACACCACACTCACACTCACCACACCACACTCACCACACCACACTCACCACACTCACCACACCACACCATACCACACCACACTCACCACCCCATACCACACCACACTCACCACACTGACACACACCACACCACACTCACTACACCACACTCACCACACCACACCATACCACACCACACTCACCACACCACACTCACCACCCCATACCACACCACACTCACCACACCACACACACTACACCACACTCACCACACCACACTCACCACCCCATACCACACCACACTCACCACACTCACCACACCACACTCACCACCCCATACCACACCACACTCACCACACCACACTCACCACCCCATACCACACCACACTCACCACACTCACCACACCACACTCACCACCCCATACCACACCACACTCACCACACCACACACACTACACCACACTCACCACCCCACACTCACCACCCCATACCACACCACACTCACCACACTCACCACACCACACTCACCACCCCATACCACACCACACTCACCACACCACACTAACCACCCCATACCACACCACACTCACCACACTCACCACACCACACTCACCACCCCATACCACACCACACTCACCACACCACACTCACCACCCCATACCACACCACACTCACCACACCACACACACTACACCACACTCACCACACCACACTCACCACCCCATACCACACCACACTCACCACACTCACCACCCCATACCACACCACACTCACCACACTCACCACACAGGGAGACTTCCTCATCCCTGGCACTCACATACCCCAGCCACTCACACACACACCACACTCACCACACCACACTCACATTCACCACACCACACTCGCCACACTCACCACACCACACTACACTCACCAGACTCACCATACTCCCACTCACCACATTCACCACACCATACTAAACACGCACCACACTCACCACACTCACACTCACCACACCACACTACACTCACCACACTCACCACACCACACTGACCACACTCACCACACCACACTCACACTCACCACACCACACTCACCACACCACACTCACACTCACCACACCACACTCACCACACTCACACTCACCACACTCACCACACCACCCCATACCACACCACACCACACTCACCACACTCACACTCACCACACCACACTGACCACACTCACCACACCACACTCACACTCACCACACCACACTACACTCGCCACACTCACCACACCACACTGACCACACTCACCACACTCACCACACTCACACTCACATTCACCACACCACACTCGCCACACTCACCACACCACACCACACTCACCACACTCGCCACACTCACCACACCACACTCACCACACTGACCACACTCACCACACCACACTCGCCACACTCACCACACCACACTGACCACACTCACCACACCACACTGACCACACTCACCACACCACACTCACCACACCACACTCACCACACCACACTGACCACACTCACCACACCACACTCACCACACCACACTCGCCACACTCACCACACCACACTCACCACACTCACCACACCACACTCGCCACACTCACCACACCACACTCACCACACCACACTGACCACTCACCACACCACACTCGCCACACTCACCACACCACACTCACCACACTCGCCACACTCGCCACACCACACTACACTCACCACACCACACTCACCACACTGACCACACTCACCACACCACACTCGCCACACTCACCACACCACACTCACCACACCACACTGACCACACTCACCACACCACACTCACCACACCACACTCACCACACCACACTGACCACACTCACCACACCACACTCACCACACCACACTCACCACACCACACTGACCACACTCACCACACCACACTGACCACACCACACTCACCACACCACACTGACCACACTCACCACACCACACTCGCCACACTCACCACACCACACTCACCACACCACACTGACCACACTCACCACACCACACTGACCACACTCACCACACCACACTCACCACACCACACTGACCACACTCACCACACCACACTGACCACACTCACCACACCACACTGACCACACTCACCACACCACACTCACCACACCACACTCACCACACCACACTGACCACACTCACCACACCACACTCACCACACCACACTGACCACACTCACCACACCACACTCGCCACACTCACCACACCACACTCACCACACCACACTGACCACACTCACCACACCACACTGACCACACTCACCACACCACACTCACCACACCACACTGACCACACTCACCACACCACACTGACCACACTCACCACACCACACTGACCACACTCACCACACCACACTCACCACACCACACTCACCACACCACACTCACCACACCACACTGACCACACTCACCACACCACACTCACCACACCACACTGACCACACTCACCACACCACACTCACCACACCACACTCACCACACCACACTGACCACACTCACCACACCATACTAAACACGCACCACACTACACATACACCACACTCCACACTAAACATGCACCACATTACATACACCCCACACTACACATACACCACGTGCTAAACACGCACCTACACTACACACACACCACACTATTACACACCACAATAGACGTACACCACACTCCACACTAAACACGGACCACACTACTACACACCACACTGTACTACACACCACACTACTACACACCACACTACTACACACCACACTGTACTACACACCACACTGTACTACACACCACACTGTACTACACACCACAATACACTACACACCACACTGTACTACACACTACACTACACACCACACTGTACTACACACCACACTACACACCACACTGTACTACACACCACACTACACTACACACCACACTGTACTACACACCACACTGTACTACACACCACACTGTACTACACACCACACTACACACCACACTGTACTACACACCACACTACTACACACCACACTGTACTACACACCACACTGTACTACACACCACACTGTACTACACACCACACTGTACTACACACCACAATACACTACACACCACACTGTACTACACACTACACTACACACCACACTGTACTACACACCACACTACACACCACACTGTACTACACACCACACTACACTACACACCACACTGTACTACACACCACACTGTACTACACACCACACTACACTACACACCACACTGTACTACACACCACACTACACACACCACACTGTACCACACACCACACTACACACCACACTACACACCACACTGTACTACACACCACACTGTACTACACACCACACTGTACCACACACCACACTACACACACACCACACTACACACCACACTGTACCACACACCACACTGTACTACACACCACACTACACTACACACCACACTGTACTACACACCACACTACACACACACCACACTGTACTACACACCACACTACACTACACACCACACTGTACTACACACCACACTGTACCACACACCACACTACACACCACACTGTACCACACACCACACTACACACCACACTACACACACACCACACTACACACCACACTACACACACACCACACTACACACACACCACACTACACACCACACTACACACACACCACACCACACACCACACTACACACACCACACTACACACCACACTACACACACACCACACTACACACCACACTACACACACCACACTACACACCACACTACACACACACCACACCACACACCACACCACACTACACACCACACTACACACCACACTACACACCACACTACACACTACACACCACACTACACACCGCACTACACACACACCACACCACACTACACACCACACTACACACACACCACACTACACACACACCACACTGTACCACACACCACACTACACACACCACACTACACACCACACTACACACACACCACCCCACACACCACACCACACTACACACCACACTACACACCACACTACACACACACCACACAACACACACACCACACTACACACACACCACACTACACACACACCACCCCACACACCACACCACACTACACACCACACTACACACACACCACACTACACATACACCACACTACACACCACACTACACACACACCACACCACACACCACACTACACACACACCACACCACACACCACACTACACACACACCACACTACACACACACCACACTACACACACACCACACTACACACCACACTGTACCACACACCACACTACACTACACACCACACTGTACCACACACCACACCACACTACACACTACACTACACACCACACTACACACCACACTACACACCACACCACTACACACCACACTACACTACACACCACACTACACACCACACTACACACCACTACACACCACACCACACTACACACCACACCACACTACACACCACACTACACACCACACCACACTACACACCACACTACACTACACACTACACTACACACCACAATACACATACACCACACTATACACTAAACACGCACCACACTATACTACACACCACAATACACATACACCACACTACACATACACCACACCACACATACACCACACCACACATACACCACACCAAACACACACCACACTACACATCGGCCTGTGTGTCTCGATAGACAATTCTTTTGCACTTCACGAGGTCACCTGTAGGTTTTGCAGGCGCCGAGAATGACTTCGTAGCCCAATCCTTGAGTGGCAATCCTTGCCACAGCAATTGCAAGTGAATGCGGTGGCAGCACCAGTTGATTTGTCGTTACGTCTCTCTCTTGGTTTGCTAAGCGGTGTGTCTTTTCTCCTCGCCTCTCCTGAGTAGGCCTGTTTTCACAGCCTGCTGCCAGATCAGTCGGTCACCAGGCAGTTTTCTCCTAGTCCCCTGGGTTGATGTCACAGCTCTTAATCTAAGTTGTCTTGTGGTTGGTGTTGTTGTTGTTGTTTGACTTGCATCCCGCTGGGATTTTTGCACGCAGCGTTGGTGTACGGTGATTTTTTTTCCTGCAATATTTTGCTGTCTTTTCTTGGATTTTCTGTTTGCACTTAGTCACATATTCACTTTAAGATTTTTTTTGTTCATGTTTTTGTTTTTTGTTGCGGTTGCACCCGATTCAAGAGCCGAATGGCTCACAGGGCTACACCTAATACATGAACTTGAAATGAACTTGAACTCTTCATGTCCCGTTTGCAGACATCTTTGAAGCACAGGTCTGGACGACCAGTGTCCCGTGTGCCTGATGCCAGCTCGCCGTACACGGCACCCTTAAAGTATTCTGCCATCGTGCATGCGGCGCACGTGTCCAAGCCATCTCAGGCGCCTATGACTGAGTAGCAGAGGTCGCAAACGGGTTTTGATTCCTTACCCGTACCCGTACCCGGCCGCACCAGGGTCGCAAATGGGTACCCATACCCGTACCCAGCCGGGTACGGGTAGCCGTTCCCTACCCGTACCCGTACCCTACCTGAAATGAGTGACAAACGGTTACTCACCAGTGACTCACGGCCTACCCGTACCCGGCCGCACCAGGGTCGCAAACGGCTACCCGGCCGGGTACGGGTAGCCGGGTATCGGGTAGGGTACGGGTATCGGGTACCCGGTTGCGACCTCTGCTGAGTAGAGAGTACATGTTGGTAATGTTGGCCATGTTGAGGACTTGAGGTGTTGGGAATGCGATCTCGCCATCTGAGACCGAGGCTGCGCCTGAGACAGCGGAGGTGGAATGTGTTTAGTCGATGTCCTTGATGGGCGTACGTTGTCCAGGACTCAGACCCATAGAGGAGCGTGCTAAGGACACAGGCACGGTACATCATCTGTACACTCTTTTGGTCGCTGTAAACGCCTTCCCAATGCGCTTGTCAATCTCCTTGATAAGAGACAAATTGCAGGTGATGGTGGAACCCAAGTAGGTGAAGTCCTGAACGGATTCCAGTGTGTAGCTACCAATGTTGATGGAAGGGAGGTCTCTGACATCCTGGCTCATGACATTGGCCTTTTTCAGACTGATTGTCAGGCCAAAGTTGTTGCACGCAGTGGCAAGGTGGTCGATGAGTGTCCGCAAGACCTTGTTCTGTGTGAGCTGTCAGCGCGGCGTCATCAGCGAATAGGAGTTCTCTGGTGAGGACTTTGCGAGCTTTGGTTTTGGATCTGAGATGGGCAAGGTTGAAGAGTTTGCCATCAGATCTCGTATGGAGAAAGACTCCCTCTTCTGCTGTCCCAAAGGCATGTGTGAGCATAAGTGAGAAAAAGATGCCAAACAGTGTTTGGCACTAAAGTTGCACCACACTGCACAACACACCATACTACGCATACACCACACTACAGACTCACCACAAAACTACACACAGCATAATAGAGATCAGACACTTCCTCCCCCATCAGTGCAGCCGCGCACAACCTCAGCCACTCACAGCACACAGATCCCACACACACCACACATATCACGCACTTTATACACACCACACACACACACTACAAACACGATAACACACACCACACACATCACACACTTTATACACACCACACATCACACACTTTATACACACCACACACACACACTACGAACACGATACAGATAACACCACACGATAACACACCACACACATCACACACTTTATACACACCACACACACACTACAAACACGAAAACACACACCACACACATCACACACTTTATACACACCACACACACACACTACAAACACGATAACACACATCACACACTTTATACACACCACACATTACACACACATCACACCACAAAGATCATAGACATCACAATAACACAAACACTAAACACGCCACATACAATAGAATCACACACATCATCCACCACAGATATCACATACACATTACACACCCGCACCACACTCACAATAACAACACACAATACCATACGCATCACACATACCTTACACGTAAACTCACACAAAGCCTCTTTTCCCCACACAGAACCCCAAATGACTGCCTCTTTTTCCCTCTCCCGTAGACACCGACTCACCGAGAGAGAGATATATTACTGACCGGCTCTTTCTCTCTCACTCCCATAGACTCATACAGAGACCCTTTGACTCACATAAAGACCCACAGACTCACACAGAGCCCTACGACTGCGCCTCGTTCCTGTGCGGCGTCACATGAGACACGGTCACATGCACAAGCCGCTTTACAGATCCACGTTGTATTGGAATCGTCTGATTCATTACCGGCAGTTGAGCCAGGCTCAGTCACCGCTACTGAGATGCTCATTGAGCCCAACGTGGCGTCACGAGTGTCAACCCAGAACAACAACAACAACGGTGACCCGGGCAGAACTCGCAACACACAGCACGAGCACTGGGCCGTACACACGCGCACGCCCCGTGTGCCACTGTGTGCCACTAGAAGACGAGTGCCCCTTAGCGCCGCGCGTCTCTACGTGTGTGTGCCATGTGCGTGCCACTCATGTGCACGCACCCGTCCTCCGAGCACGTGTGTGCGTGTGCGTGTGCCATGTGCGTGCCATGTGCATGCCACTCTATGTGCCAATCCTCCCCCTGCGTCTCTGCGTGTGCGTGCCACATGCGTGCCACTCACGTGCCCATGCCCGTCCTCCCCGCACGTCTCTGCGTGTGCATGTCCCATGTGCGTGCCATGTGCATGTACATGGCACGCCCATAGACTCAACACTGCCCACTCTATGAGCCAATCCTCCCCCTGCGTCAGTTTAACATGTGTGAGACTTTCGCGACCAATATTATTCATAATCAACGTTTTTGGGTTTAGATCGCGTTATTTATAAATGTGTCGTAACCCTCCACCACCCGACACGGCCAATCGGTAAAAAAGTGTCACGTTGACAAAAGACAAAATAGTTCGCTGCTTTAGCCCCAGCGGTGTGTTGAAGCGTGAAACCACTACATTTACAATTTGAGTAGCACGACGTTTCGCTGGTAATTGCATCCAGCAGTTGACGCGTGAAACCACAACATTTACAGTTTGAGTAGTGCGACGTTTCGCTGGTAATTGCATCCAGCAGTTGACGCGTGAAACCACAACATTTACAATTTGAGTAGTGCGACGTTTCGCTGGTAATTGCATCCAGCAGTTGACGCGTGAAACCACAACATTTACAATTTGAGTAGTGCGACGTTTCGCTGGTAATTGCATCCAGCGTCATCGCGCGTGCCACTCACGTGCCGGCGCCCGTCCTCCCCGCGCTCCTCCGCGATCTCCCTCCGGAGCTGCGCCGCTTGCGCTCCCCGCCGCCCCAGCTCCGTGCGCTGCGCCTCCAGGCGTCGCTCCAGCTCCTCGGCCTCCACGCGCAGCCGCCCCAGCAGCTCCAGCTTGCGCGCCAGCGCACGGCGCAGGGACTCGCGGTGCTGTTCCAGCGCCTTCACCACCGCCGCAGCAACGCGCCGCACGTGCGCGCAACAGTGAGCGTGCGTACGCAACCGGCGAGTGCTACACAATGGACCGTCGGCGTTCGCAACATTCTGTCTCTCTGTCCCTGCTTCTGCCTGTGCCCAATCCCTTTTGTGGTGCTTCTCCCAACTTGCACCCCTCCACTGCAATCAACTCCCCCTCTACATTGAGCACTGTCGATAGACTCAACACTGCACCAAAGACTCAACACTGCACCATAGACTCAACACAGCCCATAGACTCAACACTACCCATAGACTCAACACTGCCCATAGACTCAACACTGCCCAGAGACTCAACACTGGCCATAGACTCAACACTGCCCATAGACTCAACACCACCCATGGACTCAACACTGCCCATATACTCAACACTACCCATAGACTCAACACTGCCCATAGACTCAACACTGCCCATAGACTCAACACTCCCATAGACTCAACACTGCCCATAGACTCAACACTGCCCATAGACTCAACACTACCCATAGACTCAACACTGCCCATAGACTCAACACTGCCCATAGACTCAACACTACCCATAGACTCAACACTGCCCATAGACTCAACACTGCCCATAGACTCAACACTGCCCATAGACTCAACACTGCCCATAGACTCAACACTGCCCATAGACTCAACACTACCCATAGACTCAACACTACCCATAGACTCAACACTGCCCATAGACTCAACACTGCCCATAGACTCAACACTACCCATAGACTCAACACTGCCCATAGACTCAACACTGCCCATAGACTCAACACTACCCATAGACTCAACACTGCCCATAGACTCAACACTGCCCCCGTACATGAAGCAGTCCCACTCCTTAACCCCCTTCCATTCCTCTCTTAAAGTCTCACCTCTCCCCTATTGCCCATTCTCAGAGACTCAGAGCGATACACAGAGACACAAGGTTAGAGTCAGGGTAAGGGGTAGGCTCTGGGCTAGAGTCCGGGGTAGGCTCTGGCTCTTGGCTAGAGTCCGGGGTAGGCTCTGGCTCTGGGCTAGAGTCCGGGCTAGGCTCTGGCTCTGGGTTAGAGTCTGGGGTAGGCTCTGGCTCTGGGCTAGAGTCCGGGCTAGGCTCTGGCTCTGGGTTAGAGTCTGGGGTAGGCTCTGGCTCTGGGCTAGAGTCCGGGCTAGGCTCTGGCTCTGGGTTAGAGTCTGGGGTAGGCTCTGGCTCTGGGCTAGAGTCCGGGCTAGGCTCTGGCTCTGGGTTAGAGTCTGGGGTAGGCTCTGGGTTAGGGGCTAGAGTCAGGGTTAGGGGTAGGCTCTGGCTCTGGGTTAGAGTCAGGGGTAGGCTCTGGGCTAGAGTCAGGGTCCGGGCTAGGCTCTGGCTCTGGGCTGTGCCTCTCACCTTGCCCTGGGCGGCCGCGTCCTCCAGCCGCTGCAGCTCCTGTGCAGCGGCCAGGTTCCTGCGCTCGGCAGCCTCCACCTCCTGCAGCAGCTCGGCCAGACGGCGCTCGGCTGCACACGGCACAAAGACAAAGGCCTCCCGTGTAGCCTTATCGGAATGCAGGGACAAGTGCTGTTAGTAACGAGTAGCACCTATGAAGACCGGCGTGGCACGCAAGGGGGTGGGTGGCCAGCACCACGACCGGCGCCTTCGTTTCCCCAGCGGCGATTGTTACTACACAACGCTCCTGCCCCCCCCCCTCTCCTGGGCCCCCCCCCCCGCTGCGCTCTGTCTCCCCCGCAGAGGTCGCAACCGGGTACCCAATACCCGTACCCTACCCGATACCCGGCTACCCGTACCCAGCCGGGTACGGGTTCGGGTACCCGTTTGCGACCCTGGTGCGGCCGGGTATGGGTAGACCGTGAGTCACTGGTGAGTAACTGTCACTCATTTCCCAACGTCTTGTCTCTTCTCACAATTCAAGTTCCTAGAATCAACCCACCCGCGCCTGCAACATGGCTTCATCCCAGAAGTCGCAATCGGGTACCCGATACCCGTACCCTACCCGGCCGGGTACGGGTAGGGTACGGGTACGGCCGGGTACGGGTACGGGTACCCGTTTGCGACCCTGGTGCGGCCGGGTACGGGTAGACGGGTAAGGAATCAAAACACGTTTGCGACCTCTGCTCCCCCGTGACCGCCGCCGTACCTTCGGCCAGCGCGAGCCGCTTGAGCGCGAGCTGCTGATCGACGGCGTCCGTGATGTCCCCGCCGGTGCCTGGCGCTGGGGACGCGGGTGGCGGCGCCGTCGCTCTGCACGGAGCCGAGTGCCGCGTGGCGCGCAGGGGACAGCCGCACGCGGCTCTCTCCCGCGAACTCGTTCCGCTTGTAGCGCGCCTTGCCGATGTACGGGCTCTCGCCGGGCGCCAGCTGCTGCGGCGACTCGTCGTCGTCGTCGTCGTCCCCGCCGGCCTGCGGGCAAGAGCGCACGCACACGCCATCACGCACGCACACGCACGCACGACCGGTCACACGCACACACACGCACATGCACGTGAACATGCACGTGTTCATGCAGATTAACGTGTGCACACGTGCATACGTGCGCATGCAAGTTTTGCGCACTAGAATACATGCGTGCTCACGAGTGGGGACGACATGGAGTGGCATGTGTCCAAGGCTGTGTGAGTGAGTGTGAGTGATTGAGAGTAAGCGCTTGAGAGTAAGCGAGTGAGAGTGAGCGAGAGTGAGCGAGTGAGTGAGAGTGAGCGAGTGAGTGTGAGTGAGCGAGTGAGAGTAAGCAAGTGAGAGTGAGCGAGCGAGCGAGTGAGTGAGTGAGAGCGAGTGAGAGTGAGCGATTGAGAGTAAGCGAGTGAGAGTGAGCGATTGAGAGTGAGCGAGTGAGCGAGTGAGCGAGTGAGAGCGAGCGAGCGAGTGAGAGCGAGCGAGTGAGAGTGAGCGATTGAGAGTGAGCGAGTGAGCGAGTGAGAGCGAATGAGCGAGTGAGAGTGAGCGAGTGAGAGTGAGCGATTGCGAGTGAGCGAGTGAGCGAGTGAGCGAGTGTGCGTGGGGGTGTTACGTGGGGCGGCGCGTGTCCCAGGGAGTCGAACTTGGCATCTATCTTGTAGAAGGCGAGCTCCTGCTCCAGCTCGTACTGCTTCTGGCACGCGTGCGTCAGCTCCAACATCTTCTGCTTCAGCTGCAGCCGCACGCGGGTCACGGGTCACAGGTCACGGGTTAGACACGCACGGGTCACAGGTCATGGGGTCACAGCCGGGCACGGGTAACGGGCAAGGGATAATGGGAAGGGGTCACGATTGACAGGTTAGAGGCTAGGCGGTCAGATGTTGGGCGTTAAGAGCCAGGCATGTGAGAGGGTTAGAGGTTAGGGGTTAATGGGAAGGGGTAAGGATTCTAGATTTGAAGCTTTCGTGACTGCAAGGATTCATACTCTTAGTTCTTTCGGTAAAGTCACGTAGGTAAAAAAAATGAAATTAAAATTAATAAAAATAAAACACTAAAATCACGACGTTTCGGAGGCAACACAAGTCTCCGTCATCAGGTGGGACCGTCACAGCCAGATTTGCTGCATCAAGTGAGGCAGGGATTCAAGATGCAAGTTCTTAAATACAAATCTGGCTGTGACGGTCCCACCTGATGACGGAGACTTGTGTTGCCTCCGAAACGTCGTGATTTTAGTGTTTTATTTTTTATTAATTTTAATTTCATTTTTTACCTACGTGACTTTACCGAAAGAACTAAGAGTTGTATAAGGGGTAAGGAGTTTGGAGTCAGGGGTCGAGGTGAGGGGTTTCGAAGAGTTCGGGGTTACGGGGTCAATGTAAAGAGTCAGGGGTCGAGGTGAGGGGTTTCGAAGAGTTCGGGGTTACGGGGTCAATGGAAAGCTGAAATGAGCTAGGAGTGGAGGGTTACGGTGTTTGGGGTTGGGGGTTGAGGTCAAAGGTTCTGGGTTAAAGGTCACATTGTCAGGCTAAGTCTACGGTGGAGGCCAGGGCATCTGCATGAGTCAACCGACGAGGAGAGGGAATGGGCACTGAATGAAGGAAGTAAGAACAGAACGACCCAAACGCCAACGAAGGAATCACAACTGCAGCCAGATGGCACAGAGCACCTCGTGCGGAGTGACGCTCACCTGCTCCCTGCCAGGGTTAGGGTTACAGCTGGGGTAGGGTGAAGGTAAGTCAGGGTTACAGGTAGGGTAGGGTTACAGGTAGGGTAGGGTTACAGGTAGGGTAGGGTTACAGGTAGGGTAGGGTTACAGGTAGGGTAGGGTTACAGGTAGGGTAGGGTTACAGGTAGGGTAGGGTTACAGGTAGGGTTACAGGTAGGGTAGGGTTACAGGTAGGTCAGGGTTACAGGTAGGGTAGGGTTACAGCTGGGGTAGGGTGAAGGTAGGGTAGGGTTACAGGTAGGGTAGGGTTACAGGTAGGTCAGGGTTACAGGTAGGGTAGGGTTACAGGTAGGGTAGGGTTACAGGTAGGTCAGGGTTAAAGGTAGGGTAGGGTTACAGGTAGGGTAGGGTGAAGGTAGGTCAGGGTTACAGGTAGGGTAGGGTTACAGGTAGGGTAGGGTTACAGGTAGGGTAGGGTGAAGGTAGGTCAGGGTTACAGGTAGGGTAGGGTTACAGGTAGGGTAGGGTTACAGGTAGGGTAGGGTTACAGGTAGGTCAGGGTTACAGGTAGGGTAGGGTTACAGGTAGGGTAGGGTTACAGGTAGGTCAGGGTTACAGGTAGGGTAGGGTTACAGGTAGGGTAGGGTTACAGGTAGGTCAGGGTTACAGGTAGGGTAGGGTTACAGGTAGGGTAGGGTTACAGGTAGGGTAGGGTTACAGGTAGGGTAGGGTTACAGGTAGGGTAGGGTTACAGGTAGGGTAGGGTTACAGGTAGGGTAGGGTTACAGGTAGGGTAGGGTTACAGGTAGGGTAGGGTTACAGGTAGGGTAGGGTTACAGGTAGGGTAGGGTTACAGGTAGGGTAGGGTTACAGGTAGGTCAGGGTTACAGGTAGGGTAGGGTTACAGCTGGGTAGGGTGAAGGTAGGGTAGGGTTACAGGTAGGGTAGGGTTACAGGTAGGTCAGGGTTACAGGTAGGGTAGGGTTACAGGTAGGGTAGGGTTACAGGTAGGTCAGGGTTAAAGGTAGGGTAGGGTTACAGGTAGGGTAGGGTGAAGGTAGGTCAGGGTTACAGGTAGGGTAGGGTTACAGGTAGGGTAGGGTTACAGGTAGGGTAGGGTGAAGGTAGGTCAGGGTTACAGGTAGGGTAGGGTTACAGGTAGGGTAGGGTTACAGGTAGGTCAGGGTTACAGGTAGGGTAGGGGTTACAGGTAGGGTAGGGTTACAGGTAGGTCAGGGTTACAGGTAGGGTAGAGTTACAGGTAGGGTAGGGTTACAGGTAGGTCAGGGTTACAGGTAGGGTAGGGTTACAGGTAGGGTAGGGTTACAGGTAGGGTAGGGTTACAGGTAGGTCAGGGTTACAGGTAGGTAGGGTTACAGGTAGGGTAGGGTTACAGGTAGGGTAGGGTTACAGGTAGGGTAGGGTTACAGGTAGGGTAGGGTACAGGTAGGTAGGGTGAAGGTAGGTCAGGGTTACAGGTAGGGTAGGGTTACAGGTAGGGTTGGGTTACAGGTAGGGTAGGGTTACAGGTAGGTCAGGGTTAAAGGTAGGGTAGGGTTACAGGTAGGGTAGAGTTACAGGTAGGGTAGGGTTACATGTAGGGTAGGGTTACAGGTAGGGTAGGGTTACAGGTAGGGTAGGGTTACAGGTAGGTTGGTTACAGGGAGACAGGTAGGGTAGGGTTACAGGTAGGGTAGGGTTACAGGTAGGGTAGGGTTACAGGTAGGGTAGGGTTACAGGTAGGGTAGGGTTACAGGTAGGTCAGGGTTACAGGTAGGGTAGGGTGAAGGTAGGTCAGGGTTACAGGTAGGTCAGGGTTACAGGTAGGTCAGGGTTACAGGTAGGGTAGGGTGAAGGTAGGGTAGGGTTACAGGTAGGTCAGGGTTACAGGTAGGGTTGGGTTACAGGTAGGGTAGAGTTACAGGTAGAGTTGGGTTACAGGTAGGGTAGAGTTACAGGTAGAGTTGGGTTACAGGTAGGGTAGGGTTTACAGGTAGGGTTGGGTTACAGGTAGGGTAGAGTTACAGGTAGAGTTGGGTTATAGGTAGGGTAGGGTGAAGGTAGGTCAGGGTTACAGGTAGGGTAGGGTTACAGGTAGGGTACGGTTAAGGGTAGATCAGGGTTAGAGGTAGGGTAGGGTTACAGGTAGGATTAGGTGACAATTAGGGTTAGGCCAAAGTTAACAGCAGGATTAGGTTACAATAATGATTCCAGTGAGGTCAGAGTGAGGTGTTAGCGTGATATGAGGGTGAAGCTAGGGGTTAGGACGAGGTTACGGTATGTTAATATTAGGCTAAGAGAAGACTTTTCAATGAGATTAGGGTAAGGTTGGGGTGAGGTTAGATGAAGTATGTGGTAACGTTACGATGAGGTCAGGGTGAGATTAGGATCAAGACTTTGATGGTGAGGTCAGGGTAGGGTCAGTGTGACCATAAGGTTGAGGTTAGAAGGTTGGCTCGGCTTAGGGTTTGGGTGAGGCGAGGAGTTCGGGTGAGGTTAGGGGTTTAAAAAATTAACCCGTAAAAAAACGTTTTTCACTATAAATCCTTTATATGCGTGGCGGCTAGAGTCCTCTCGTCCTCTGGCTTGAGATAGCTGCCACCTATGGGTCAGATGATTGTCTGCCACCATTAAGCAATTGGTAATTAAATAAATAAATATAATTCCTAAAAAGTGTAAAATTTTGGAAAAAAATGTTCACGAAAATACATTGTCACGCACAACGAGTCTGTGTGCAAAATGTCAGCTCGATTGGATCACGGTAAGTGGGTTAAAAAACGACCGAAAGATTTGCACGGTCGTAAGCAAGCAAGTGAACTTAATATAAAGGATTTAAAACGAGTTTACGGTGATGTTAACATTAGGCTGAGGTTCGGAGAATGTTCGGATGAGATGAGGGTTAGGGTAAGGTAAGAACGATGCGAGGATGAGGTTACGGTGAAGTTACGATGAGCTCAGGGTGAGGTCAGGATGGGGTCGAGGCAAGGTTTGATGATGAGGTCAGGCTGAGGGTCGTGTGAGCACCAGGTAAGGCTGAGTTTCGAGGGTTCGCTATGCCTGGGGGTTCGAGGGTGAAGAGTTACGGGGTTAGGGTGTGCGAGCCCTGACCCCGGCACCCCCGCGCTGGCTGTGAGCGCCACCCCCCCGGGGAGGGTTTTGCTCAGCGGTGGGGCTGGCGCCGCGTCCACGCACCTGGACCGGTGCCGCTAGCGCTGGCGCTTGGAGCAGAGGACCCAGAGCAGACGCACGACGGCACGGGAAGCGCAGAGGAGAGACGCGGAGAGAGCGGAGAGAGTCCCATGAAGTAAAGCAAAGACAAAGACCCCCCGTGTAGGCTTTAACAGGCTGCTGGGGCAAGTGCTGTTAGCGAGCGGCGCCTACGAAAGGCCAGCAACACCACGTCCGGCCGCCTTTGTCTCCCCAGCGGAGATGTTTACACACCGCACCAGGTACTCATTTGAGTCTGAGTCGATCTAGGGGAGGCCCCCGGCAGGTTCAGATAACACTGGTCAACAAAAAAAAACATTGTTTTCTGGCCTGGACATTTGCAGCTGTTCTAGACTAATTTCAGGGTGCTGATTCCAAATCTGATCTCAGATTTGCTCTATCACATCTCATTTTATGCTATCGGCATACCCCATTTTCATTGATTTTACCCGAAATTAACTCTGTCACTTATGATTGCAAGTCGTTGCGAGTCAGTGACTGCTTTAGTGTTAAAATATGGTGCTGTATTTTTAGGATAGTGTGTTTATAATATAATTTTATGTAGATATCCACATTTATTTAATATTTTTCTTCTGCAGTTTTTATTGAAAATGCAATATTTGATAGAAAAAAAAACTGATGCCAGATTTGGAATCAGCACCCCAACATTACCTTACACCCGTTGGAATACCTTATGCCAGAAAAAGTGTGTTGACCAGTGTAAAGAATTGAATTTGGGTCACCGGGTTCATAGCGCAGCACGCTAACTGATACACTACCGCTCCACACACACACATTGACACACACACTTACATTTACAAAGATCCCCCATTTAGCCTTGACAGACTGTTGGGGCAAGTGCTGTTAGCGAGTAGCACCTATGCAGGTCGCATACAAATACAAAGCTCCCCCATATCGCATTAACAGACTGTTGGGGCAAGTGCTGTGAGTAGCACCTACGAATGCCGCATACAAATACAAAGGTCCCCTATATAGCATCAACAGACTGTTGGGGCAAGTGCTGTTAGCGAGTAGCACCTATGAAGGCCGCATACAAATACAAAGGTCCCCTATATAGCATTAAAATACTGTTGGGCAAGTGCTGTTAGCGAGTAGCACCTATGAAGGCCGCATGCAAATACAAAGGTCCCCTATATAGCATTAACAGACATTCTAGATTAGAAGCTTTCGTGACTGCAATGATTCATATTCCTTAGGTTTTTTCGATAAAGTCACGTAGGTAAAAAAATTAAAATTAATAAAAGTATTTTTATTTTATTTTACTTTTTTTAATTTAAATTTTTTTTACCTACGTGACTTTACCGAAAAAAACCTAAGAACATTAACAGACAGTTGAGGCAAGTGCTGTGAGTAGCACCTATGAATGCCGCATACAAATACAAAGGTCCCCTATATAGCATTAACAGACAGTTGGGGCAAGTGCTGTTAGCGAGTAGCACCTACGAACGCCCCCCACACACACACGCACACACAGCACGCGCCCGCTGGCGTACGCGTGGCGCCGCACCAGCTGGTTCTTGGTGTGCAGCTCGCGCTGCAGCTCGTGCACGGAGCCGTCGCGCTCGCTCCGCTCCTGCTGCAGCGCCAGCAGCTGCTGCTCGCGCTGCAGCAGGGCCGCGGCCGACTCCTCCTGAAGCCGTGAGGACGACTCCAGCTGGGCCTGCCGCTCGGCCAGAGCCGCTTCCAGCCGCTCCACCTCCTCTACTCGCACGCGCGCGCACAACAACAACAACGACGACAACAACAATGATCGCCATTCGCCACCACGGCACTTAAGTCTCGATTTAAAGCTTTCGTGACTGCAGGGATTCATCTTCTTGGTTCTTTCGGTAAAGTCACGTAGAAGGGAAATAATAAAATAAAAGAAATAAAAAATAATAAAATAATTCTAACTGAGAGTAAAAATAAAACATAATAAAATAATTCTCACTGAGAATTGTATTTTATTATGTTTTATTTTTAATATTTTATTATTTCCCTTCTACCCCACTATCAGTGGGCAGTGATCGTGACGGTAGTGAGCTGTGGGTAGTGAGTTGTGGGTGGCAGGCGGTGAGCGGTGGGCGGTGGCGACGCTCACCCAGGTGGAAGCGCTGGTGGGCGAGTTGGCGCTCCGCGTCACTCACGGGCTGCGCGTCGAGCCGCTCGAGCGAGCGCAGGTGGAACACCGTGTGCGCCCGGTAGTGCGGTAGCGCCGCCACGGGGTTCCCCGCCAGCGCCAGCGACACCAACCCCTGCAGCGCCTTCAGCCGGCTCACGTCCTGCAGCTGTACGCCGCGTGCACACACACACAAAGATAAAGATCCCCCGTATAGCCTTAACAGACTGTAGGGGCAAGTGCTGTTTGCGAGCACCTATGAAGGTCGGCACGGCACACGAAAGGGTGGTGGGTGGGTGGCCAGCACCACGTCCGGCCACCTTTATCTCCACGGTGGTGATGTTTACACACCCCTCCCCACTCCCCACCCTCTTCACCGTGGCGATGTCCTAGCGCCCCTCCTCCTCACCACGATCGCCACCATGGCGATGCCCTCGCGCCTCTCCTCACCACGATCATCACCATGGCGATGCCCTAGCGCCTCTCCTCACCACTCTCCCCACGCTCCTCACCATGGCGATGCCCTCGCGCCTCTCCTCACCACGATCGTCACCATGGCGATGCCCTCGCGCCTCTCCTCACCACGATCATCACCATGGCGATGCCCTAGCGCCCCTCCTCCTCACCACGATCATCACCATGGCGATATCCTAGCGCCTCTCCTCACCACTCTCCCCACGCTCCTCACCATGGCGATCTCCTAGCGCTCCTCCTCCTCACCACGCTCCTCACCATGGCGATCTCCTAGCGCCCCTCCTCCTCACCACGATCATCACCATGGCGATGCCCTCACGCCTCTCCTCACCACGATCATCACCATGGCGATATCCTAGCGCCCCTCCTCCTCACCACGATCGTCACCATGGCGATATCCTAGCGCCCCACCTCCTCACCACGATCGTCACCATGGCGATATCCTAGCGCCCCTCCTCCTCACCACGATCATCACCATGGCGATATCCTAGCGCCCCTCCTCCTCACCACGATCATCACCATGGTGATGTCCTAGTGCCCCTCCTCCTCACCACGATCATCACCATGGCGATATCCTAGCGCCCCTCCTCCTCACCACGATCATCACCATGGCGATATCCTAGCGCTCCTCCTCCTCACCACGATCATCACCATGGCGATGCCCTAGCGCCCCTCCTCCTCACCACGATCATCACCATGGTGATATCCTAGCGCCCCTCCTCCTCACCACGATCATCACCATGGCGATGTCCTAGCGCCCCTCCTCCTCACCACGATCATCACCATGGTGATATCCTACCCCCCACCTCCTCACCACGATCATCACCATGGCGATGCCCTAGCGCCCCTCCTCACCACTCTCCCCACGCCCCTCACCGAGGTGATGTTGTTGTCCCGGAGGTCCAGCGAGCGGAGGCAGCGCAGGCGGCGTGGCAGCCACGCGGGGATGGCTTCCAATTGGTTGGAGGCGAGCGCCAGCGTCTGCAACTGCGCCATGTGCTCCAGGCCCTCGATCTTCCTAGCAGAGGTGGTGCAGACACAACAACAACAGCAGCAGCAGCAGCAACAACAACAACAACACTCTCGTGGGGTGTCCTCCATACACGCCACTCCTCCCCTCCTCTTCCTTGCCAGCGGTCACAGTGTCAGTCATTGTGTCAGTCACTGTGTCAGTTACAGTGGCAGTCACAGTGGCAGTGACAGTGTCAGTCATTGTGTCACTCACTGCGTCAGTTACAGTGGCAGTCGCAGTGGCAGTGTCAGTGTCAGTCACTGTGTCACTCACTGTGTCAGTTACAGTGGCAGTCGCAGTGGCAGTGACAGTGTCAGTGTCAGTCACTGTGTCACTCACTGTGTCAGTTACAGTGGCAGTCGCAGTGGCAGTGTCAGTGTCAGTCACTGTGTCACTCACTGTGTCAGTTACAGTGGCAGTCGCAGTGGCAGTGTCAGTGTCAGTCACTGTGTCACTCACTGTGTCAGTTACAGTGGCAGTCGCAGTGACTGTCACTGTCACTGTGTCAGTCACTGTGTCAGTTACAGTGTCAGTCGCAGTGGCAGTGACTGTGACAGTCACTGTGACAGTGGCAGTGGCAGTCGCAGTAGCAGTGACTGTCACTGTCACTGTGCTCCCTACCCAGGTGTCAGTGAGGGTATTCCACGACTGTGTGGGACACTTTGACAGAGAGGGCTACAGAGTGCAGGTGCAGGATGCAGGGTGCTGAGTGCAGGGTCCTGGGTGTAGGGTGCAGGTGCGTGAGTGTGAGACGGCCGTACCTGACGAGGTTGTGACTCGGTTTTGGTGAGTTTGTGACGACGTGAGTGTGAGATAGTCTGTGAGTATTGAGTTTGCGACGACGTGTGTGTGTGTGTGTGAGCGAGAGAGTCTGTGAGTATTGAGTTTGCGACGACGTGTGTGTGTGTGTGTGAGCGAGAGAGTCTGTGAGTATTGAGGTTGTGACGAGGTGTGTGTGTGTGTGTGTGAGAGAGAGAGTCTGTGAGTATTGAGGTTGTGACGAGGTGTGTGTGTGTGTGAGTGAGAGAGTCTGTGAGTATTGAGTTTGCGACGACGTGTGTGTGTGTGTGAGCGAGAGAGTCTGTGAGTATTGAGTTTGCGACGACGTGTGTGTGTGTGTGTGAGTGAGAGAGTCTGTGAGTATTGAGGTTGCGACGAGGTGGGTGTGTGTGTGAGAGAGAGTCTGTGAGTATTGAGGTTGCGACGAGGTGTGTGTGTGTGTGAGCGAGAGAGAGTTTGTGAGTATTGAGTTTGCGACGACGTGTGTGTGTGTGTGTGTGAGAGAGTCTGTGAGTATTGAGGTTGCGACGAGGTGTGTGTGTGTGAGAGAGAGTCTGTGAGTATTGAGGTTGCGACGAGGTGTGTGTGTGTGAGTGTGAGAGAGAGTCTGTGAGTATTGAGGTTGTGACGAGGTGTGTGTGTGTGAGTGTGAGAGAGTCTGTGAGTATTGAGGTTGCGACGAGGTGTGTGTGTGTGAGTGTGAGAAAGTCTGTGAGTATTGAGGTTGTGACGAGGTGTGTGTGTGTGTGAGTGAGAGAGTCTGTGAGTATTGAGGTTGTGACGAGGTGTGTGTGTGTGTGTGAGAGAGAGAGTCTGTGAGTATTGAGGTTGCGACGAGGTGTGTGTGTGTGAGTGAGAGAGTCTGTGAGTATTGAGGTTGCGACGAGGTGTGTGTGTGTGAGAGAGAGAGTCTGTGAGTATTGAGGTTGCGACGAGGTGCGTGTGTGTGTGAGTGAGAGAGTCTGTGAGTATTGAGGTTGTGACGAGGTGTGTGTGTGAGAGAGTCTGTGAGTATTGAGGTTGCGACGAGGTGTGTGTGTGTGAGTGTGAGAGAGTCTGTGAGTATTGAGGTTGTGACGAGGTGTGTGTGTGTGAGTGTGAGAGAGAGTCTGTGAGTATTGAGGTTGCGACGAGGTGTGTGTGTGTGAGTGTGAGAGAGTCTGTAAGTATTGAGGTTGCGACGTGTGTGTGTGTGTGTGAGTGTGAGAGAGTCTGTAAGTATTGAGGTTGTGACGTGTGTGTGTGTGTGAGTGTGAGAGAGTCTGTGAGTATTGAGGTTGTGACGAGGTGTGTGTGTGTGTGTGAGAGAGTCTGTGAGTATTGAGGTTGCGACGAGGTGTGTGTGTGTGTGTGAGAGAGTCTGTGAGTATTGAGGTTGTGACGTGTGTGTGTGTGTGTGAGTGAGAGAGGCTGTGAGTATTGAGGTTGTGACGTGTGTGTGTGTGAGAGAGAGAGTCTGTGAGTATTGAGGTTGTGACGAGGTGTGTGTGTGAGTGTGAGAGAGTCTGTGAGTATTGAGGTTGTGACGTGCGTGTGTGTGTGAGAGAGAGAGTCTGTGAGTATTGAGGTTGTGACGTGTGTGTGTGTGTGTGAGTGAGAGAGTCTGTGAGTATTGAGGTTGTGACGTGTGTGTGTGTGTGTGTGAGTGAGAGAGTCTGTGAGTATTGAGGTTGTGACGTGTGTGTGTGTGTGTGTGTGAGTGAGAGAGTCTGTGAGTATTGAGGTTGTGACGTGTGTGTGTGTGTGTGTGAGAGAGTCTGTGAGTATTGAGGTTGTGACGTGTGTGTGTGTGTGTGTGTGTGTGAGAGAGTCTGTAAGTATTGAGGTTGCGACGAGGTGTGTGTGTGTGAGAGAGAGAGTCTGTAAGTATTGAGGTTGTGACGTGTGTGTGTGTGTGAGTGTGAGAGAGTCTGTAAGTATTGAGGTTGCGACGAGGTGTGTGTGTGTGAGAGAGAGAGTCTGTAAGTATTGAGGTTGTGACGTGTGTGTGTGTGTGTGAGTGTGAGAGAGTCTGTAAGTATTGAGGTTGCGACGTGTGTGTGTGTGTGTGTGAGTGTGAGAGAGTCTGTGAGTATTGAGGTTGCGACGAGGTGTGTGTGTGAGAGAGAGAGTCTGTAAGTATTGAGGTTGTGACGTGTGTGTGTGTGTGAGTGAGAGAGTCTGTAAGTATTGAGGTTGTGACGTGTGTGTGTGTGAGTGTGAGAGAGTCTGTAAGTATTGAGGTTGCGACGAGGTGTGTGTGTGTGAGAGAGAGAGTCTGTAAGTATTGAGGTTGTGACGTGTGTGTGTGTGTGAGTGTGAGAGAGTCTGTAAGTATTGAGGTTGTGACGTGTGTGTGTGAGTGTGAGAGAGTCTGTAAGTACTGAGGTTGCGACGAGGTGTGTGTGTGTGAGAGAGAGAGTCTGTGAGTATTGAGGTTGTGACGTGTGTGTGTGTGTGAGTGTGAGAGAGTCTGTGAGTATTGAGGTTGTGACGTGTGTGTGTGTGAGTGAGAGAGTCTGTGAGTATTGAGGTTGTGACGAGGTGTGTGTGTGTGTGAGAGAGTCTGTGAGTATTGAGGTTGCGACGTGTGTGTGTGAGTGAGAGAGAGAGTCTGTGAGTATTGAGGTTGTGACGAGGTGTGTGTGTGAGAGAGAGAGTCTGTGAGTATTGAGGTTGTGACGTGTGTGTGTGAGTGAGAGAGAGAGAGTCTGTGAGTATTGAGGTTGTGACGTGTGTGTGTGTGTGTGAGAGAGAGTCTGTGAGTATTGAGGTTGTGACGTGTGTGTGTGTGAGTGAGAGAGAGTCTGTAAGTATCGAGATTGCGACAGGGTGTGTGACAGGCCATACCTGATGAGGTTGTGGGACAGGTGGAGCTCGCGTAGGGACCCCAGCCGCTCCATGTGCTCCATCTTCTCGATGACGTTGTGACTCAACGTGAGCACCTCCAGCCGCTCACAGCGCTCCAGGTTCTCTATGTACTGTGCAGCACGCACGACAGAGGGGTGAGGCTGTATGTGCAGTACACACGGGGCGGTGAGCGTATCTAGTCCAGGGGCGGCCCTAGACTAGCTGCCAGCAACTGGCGCTCTAGGCGAACCATGCAATTGGCAGATCAAGGCGGAGGTATTTACACCATTGGAACCTCATTTGCCAGTAAAAAACATGATAATTGGTTTTGTACCCTTCTATCTGGCAACAAAACTGACATCTTTTTCTACAAGGAGTCATGTTTACATAGACCACAATACCTGCAGTCATAATGCAAAAAAAAGAAATGAGGTTCCAATGGTGTAAATGCTTCACCCGAGCTCTCATACTCTGATGGCGCATTGTCTTTGAGTTGTGCGCCTTTTGGCGTCATCTGGTCCAACCCATGTGAGACTAGGCTCTAAGGAAAGCTGTCTCGGGTGTGGACCAATCAACTTCAAGGACAGTGCACATATTATCAGAGTTGTGTTTTTTGTTTGCATTATGACTGCAGGTATTGTGGTCTATGCAAACATGACTCCTTGTAAAAAAGGTGTCAGTTTTGTTGCCAGATAGAAGGGTAAAAAACCAATTACCATATTTTTTACTGACAAATGAGGTTCCAATGGTGTAAATGCTCACCCCGAGCTCTCATACTCTGATGGTGCATTGTCTTTGAGTTGTGCGCCTTTTGGCGTCATCTGGTCCAACCCATATGAGACTAGGCTCTAAGGAAAGCTGTCTCGGGTGTGGACCAATCAAATTCAAGGACAGTGCATACATTATCAGAGTTATATTTTTTGTTTGCATTACGACCTTAGGTATTGTGGTCTATGCAAACATGACTCCTTGTAAAAAAGGTGTCAGTTTTGTTTCCAGATAGAAGGGTAAAAAAATAATTATCAAGGCTGAGGTACTTGGTAAACTGGTAAATATTTTGCCCTTCCCTCCATCCCCCGTGACTATATAACTCCTCGTCACAGCCATCTCTGAGACACACTTAAGCGGTTGTGCTTTCGCTACGTTGTCCCCGCCCTGAAGAAGGACGCTTGTGTTGCGCCCGAAACGTCGTGATTTTATTTAGTTGTTTTCATACTCTTAGGTTTTTTCGGTAAAGTCTCGTTGGTGAAAAAAATTATAATAAATAATATAAATAATATTTTATTTATATTAATAATATTTTATTTCTATCATTATTTATATTATTTTTAATTTATTTTATTTTTTACCTACGTGACTTTACCGACAAGACCAAAGAGTATGAATCCTTGCAGTCACGAAAGCTTCAAATCTAGAATTTTGCCCCTCTTTTCCATTTAATATAGTTTCAAGCGTATTGTTTTAAACAGAGGCGTAATTATTTGGTTTGTCCGTCTGTCCAACCAATGCATTCCCAAAAATGTTGAGAGATGAAATATAATTCATATTCCCTCTGTACATGCACGGGAATTGAAACAATGACGTTGTCGTTATATTGTTTGTATATTTTTGTATTTGTATTTTTTTCCTAGAATTTGGCGCCCCACTGAACTTGGCAAACTAGGCCACCGCCTAGTTCGCCTATATGGACGGGCCGCTCCTGTCCATGTGTGTGTGCCAAATACGTTCCGTGTCTGTGCCGTGTCTATTCCCTGTCTGTGCCGTGTCTATTCCGTGTCTGTGCCGTGTCTATTCCGTGTCTGCACCGAGTACGTTCCGTGTCTGTGCCATGTCCATTCCGCGTCTGTGCCGTGTCTGCAGTGAGTATGATCCGTGTCTGTGCCATGTCTGGTCCTTGTCTGCGGCAAGTACGTTCCGTGTCTGTGCCGTGTCTATTCCGTGTCTGTGCGGTGTCTGTGCGCTGTGTCTGTGCCATGTCTGCCCCGTGTCTGTGCCGTGTCTGTGCCGTGTCTGTGCGGTGTCTGCGCGCCGTGTCTGCCCCGCATCTGTGCCGTGTCTGTGCCGTGTCTGTGCCGTGTCTGTGCCGTGTCTGCGCGCCGTGTCTATTCCGTGTCTGTGCCGTGTCTATTCCGCGTCTGTGCCGTTTCTATTCCGCGTCTGTGCCGTGTCTGTGCCGTGTCTGTGCCGTGTCTGTGCGGTGTCTGTGCCGTGTCTGCGCGCCGTGTCTATTCCGCGTCTGTGCCGTGTCTATTCCGTGTCTGTGCGGTGTCTGCGCGCCGTGTCTGCCCCGCGTCTGTGCAGTGTCTGCGCGCCGTGTCTGCCCCGCGTCTGTGCAGTGTCTGCGCGCCGTGTCTGCCCCGCGTCTGTGCCGTGTCTGCCCCGCGTCTGTGCCGTACGCGGAACTTCTTGCCGCCGTCGCGCGCCAGCGCCAGGTTGAGGGAGCGCACGAGCGCCAGGTCCTCCTGCCGGCTCAAGCGGCGCAGCAACGCCTCGGTGATGTAGCGCACGCCCTCCTCCACGGGGGCGGCGTCGCCACGTGCCGACAGCTCCTCTCCCTCCTCCCGCTCCTCTGCTGGCACCGTGCGCGCACACGGGCAACACCAAGATCCCCCGTGTAGCCTTCACGGACTATTTGAGGCATGTGGCGTTAGCGAGTAGCAGCACCTACGAAGGCCGGCACGGCACACGGGGGGGTGGGTGGCCAGCAGCACCATGCCCGGCCGCTTTTGTCTCCCTAGTGGAGATGTTTAGATAGTGCACCAGGTACTAATTTAAGGCTGAGTCGACATAAGAGAGACCCAGGACCGGTTCAAATATTCGCCGTCACTGAAATTGGCCACGAGCGGGAATCGAAATCGGCCCGCCGGGATTGCACGAACCACTGCGCCACCGCTCTCCAACAACAACAACCACCACCGCTATTGGTCACCATGGCGCTTGTGCCAGGCTAGGTGCATCGCTCCCCACACACAGGCACACACATACACAGGTGCACGCACACATGCAGCTGGGAACTGAAAACCCAATTCGTGTAGAAGCTCCCAGCATGCCGAGTGAAACGCGATCATTTTTTGTTTTTAATATATAAAATAAAATTTCTCAGGGTTTAATTTACTTAATATGAAACCCTCCGAATATAGCATTCATCCCTTAACGTGATTATGCATGTCATTATTGTGCAGCGTTGTGAGATGCAATGAGCATGACCGACGCGATGTGAAACTAAAACTATGATTTATAGTTATCGTCACGCGTAACAGCAAAGCACAGCAGAGGTCGCAAACGGGTTTTGATTCCTTACCCGTACCCGGCTGCACCAGGGTCACAAATGGGTACCCGTACCGGTACCTGGCCGGATACGGGTACGGGTACCCGTTCCCTACCCGTACCCTACCCGAAATGAGTGACAAACGGTGACTCACCAGTGACTCACGGCCTACCCGTCCCCGTACCCGGCCGCACCAGGGTTGCAAACGGTACCCGTACCCGTACCCAGCCGGGTACGGATAGCCGGGTATCGGGTAGGGTACGGGTATCGGGTACCCGGTTGCGACCTCTGACGCTCTCTCAGCGGCGCGGCCCAAAACCCACGTGGGAAAGGGTGGCCCCTCCCCCCCCCCCCGGTCCCCCCGTGACCCCGGCCCCCCCCCCCCCTCACCATCGCTGTTGTCGCGCGAGCTGTGAGGTTGCCCCGCTGCTGCTGCTGCCTGTGCCACGGGGGTCACGGGGGTCACGGAACCTCCGCCAGGCCCCCCCCCACCGGTGCGTGAGGACCCCCGTTGGGGCCCCGTCCCCGGGGACGGGCTGCGCGCTGGGGACCCGGCGGGGCCCGGGCTGGGCGTGCGGCCCCTCCCTCTCATCCTCCTCATCCCGGCTGATGATGACGACGACGATGATGACGATGGTGCTGATGTTCCTGCTGCTTCTGCTGCGAGTGCTGCTTTTGCTTCTTCTGCTGCTGACCTTGCTGATGCTCCTGCTGCTGGTGATGCTGTTTATGCTGCTGTTGATGCTGCTGGTGATGCTGATGCTACTGCTGCTGATGCTGGTGTTGCTCCTGCTGCTGCTGATGCTGTCTTTGCTGCTGTTGATGCTGCTGTTGATGCTGCTGGTGTTGCTGATGCTACTGCTGGTGATGCTGCTGATGCTCCTGCTGCTGGTGATGCTGTTTATGCTGCTGTTGATGCTGCTGGTGATGCTGATGCTACTGCTGCTGATGCTGGTGTTGCTCCTGCTGCTGCTGATGCTGTCTTTGCTGCTGTTGATGCTGCTGGTGTTGCTGATGCTACTGCTGGTGATGCTGCTGATGCTCCTGCTGCTGCTGATGCTGTTTTTGCTGCTGTTGATGCTGCTGGTGTTGCTGATGCTACTGCTGGTGATGCTGCTGATGCTACTGCTGGTGATGCTGCTGGTGTTGCTGATGCTGCTGTTGATGCTGCTGTTGATGCTGCTGGTGTTGCTGATGCTACTTCTGGTGATGTTTTTGCTGCTGTTGATGCTGCTGGTGTTGCTGATGCTACTGCTGGTGATGCTGCTGCTGGTGCTGCTGTTTTTGCTGCTGTTGATGCTGCTGGTGTTGCTGATGCTACTGCTGATGCTCCTGCTGATGCTGTTTTTGCTGCTGTTGATGCTGCTGGTGTTGCTGATGCTACTGCTGGTGATGCTGCTGATGGTGGTGTTGCTGATGCTGCTGCTGGTGATGCTGCTGCTGCTGCTGATGCTTCTGCAAGTGCTGGTGCTGCTGAAACCAGAGACACACGGAGACACGGAGGCACAAGAATGCATTTCAAAAGCAAGATTGATCAAGAGAGTTGTTCATCGAGCAAAGATTCATCGAGTCTCAAGACGCTTCCCAAGGAGGGTCCTGCACTGGGATGTTTGGACGTTTTCCCTCGCGGAGCGTTTTCATATCGAGAGGACTGACAGAACGAGACTCAAGCGCACAGTTGAGATACGGCGGGGGACAGCAGGGGGACAAGGGGACACAGAGAGACACGGGGATAGACGGAGGCAGAGGGGGCCACAAGCATACAGGGAGATATGGAGAGATGTTAGGGCACACAGGGGGCTAGAGGGAGGCACAGGGGAACACGGAGACATACAAAGGGACACGGGGAGAATCTAGGAAACATAGAGAGACGCAGGATGACATATCGTGACATGGAAGGGCACACAAAGGAAGGCACAAGTGGACACGGAGACACACGGAGACTCACGGCGACGCACCGAGTCTCGCGGAGACACATCAGAGGACGCGTGGGGACACACGGAGACGCGGGCAGCGGCCCGTGTCGCGGATCAATACCGGTGCTTGTGTCACACTCGACGCGTTACCAACACCGCATTCACTTCCCTATCTCACCAGCAGTGCAGCGCACCGCACACTCACAGCACCGCCCCAGACTCCCACTATGATTCACCACTCGGAGACACTGCGATTACGCACCATGTACTCACAGCACCGCCCTAGACTCCCACTGTCACTCACCACTAGTAGACACTGCGATAACGCACCGTGTACTCACAGCACCGCACACTGACAGCACCGCCCCAGACTCCCACTGTCACTCACCACTAGTAGACACTGCGATAACGCACCGTGTACTCACAGCACCGTGTACTCACAGCACCGTGTACTCACAGCACCGCCCCAGACTCCCACTGTCACTCACCACTAGTAGACACTGCGATAACGCACCATGTACTCACAGCACTGCACACTCACAGCACCGCCCTAGACTCCCACTGTCACTCACCACTAGTAGACACTGCGATAACGCACCATGTACTCACAGCACTGCACACTCACAGCACCGCCCTAGACTCCCACTATCACTCACCACTAGTAGACACTGCGATAACGCACCGTGTACTCACAGCACCGCACACTCACAGCACCGCCCCAGACTCCCACTGTCACTCACCACTAGTAGACACTGCGATAACGCACCGTGTACTCACAGCACCGCACACTCACAGCACTGCCAAGACTCCCACTATCACTCACCACTAGTAGACACTGCGATAACGCACCGTGTACTCACAGCACCGCCCCAGACTCCCACTGTCACTCACCACTAGTAGACACTGCGATAACGCACCGTGTACTCACAGCACCGCACACTCACAGCACCGCCCTAGACTCCCACTATCACTCACCACTCAGAGACACTGCGATAACGCACCGTGTACTCACAGCACCGCCCCAGACTCCCACTGTCACTCACCACTAGTAGACACTGCGATAACGCACCGTGTACTCACAGCACCGCACACTCACAGCACCGCCCTAGACTCCCACTGTCACTCACCACTAGTAGACACTGCGATAACGCACCGTGTACTCACAGCACCGTGTACTCACAGCACCGTGTACTCACAGCACCGCACACTCACAGCACCGCCCCAGACTCCCACTGTCACTCACCACTAGTAGACACTGCGATAACGCACCGTGCACTCACAGCACCGTGTACTCACAGCACCGCCCTAGACTCCCACTGTCACTCACCACTAGTAGACACTGCGATAACGCACCGTGTACTCACAGCACCGTGTACTCACAGCACCGCCCCAGACTCCCACTGTCACTCACCACTAGTAGACACTGCGATAACGCACCGTGTACTCACAGCACCGCACACTCACAGCACCGCCCCAGACTCCCACTGTCACTCACCACTAGTAGACACTGCGATAACGCACCGTGTACTCACAGCACCGCACACTCACAGCACCGCCCCAGACTCCCACTGTCACTCACCACTAGTAGACACTGCGATAACGCACCGTGCACTCACAGCACCGCCCTAGACTCCCACTGTCACTCACCACTAGTAGACACTGCGACAGCGCACCATGTACTCACAGCACCGCCCTAGACTCCCACTGTCACTCACCACTAGTAGACACTGCGATAACGCACCGTGTACTCACAGCACCGCCCCAGTCTCCCACTGTCACTCACCACTAGTAGACACTGCGATAACGCACCGTGTACTCACAGCACCGTGTACTCACAGCACCATGTACTCAAAGCACTGCACACTCACAGCACCGCCCCAGACTCTCACTGTCACTCACTACTAGTAGATACTGCGATAACGCACCGTGTACTCACAGCACCGCCCTAGACTCCCACTGTCACTCACCACTAGTAGACACTGCGATTACGCACCGTGTACTCACAGCACCGCACACTCACAGCACCGCCCCAGACTCCCACTGTCACTCACCACTCAGAGACACTGCAATAACGCACCGCGTACTCACAGCACCGCCCCAGACTCCCACTGTCACTCACCACTAGTAGACACTGCGATAACGCACCATGTACTCACAGCACCGCACACTCACAGCACCGCCCCAGACTCCCACTGTCACTCACCACTCAGAGACACTGCGATAGCGCACCGTGTACTCACAGCACCGTGTACTCACAGCACCGCCCCAGACTCCCACTGTCACTCACCACTAGTAGACACTGCGATTACGCACCGTGTACTCACAGCACCGTGTACTCACAGCACCGCCCTAGACTCCCACTGTCACTCACCACTAGTAGACACTGCGATAACGCACCGTGTACTCACAGCACCGTGTACTCACAGCACCGCCCCAGACTCCCACTGTCACTCACCACTCAGAGACACTGCAATAACGCACCACACACTCACAGCACCGTGTACTCACAGCACTGCCCCAGACTCCCACTGTCACTCACCACTAGTAGACACTGCGATTACGCACCGTGTACTCACAGCACCGCACACTGACAACACCGCCCTAGACTCCCACTGTCACTCACCACTCAGAGACACTGCGATAACGCACCATGTACTCACAGCACCGCCCCAGACTCCCACTGTCACTCACCACTAGTAGACACTGCGATAACGCACCGTGTACTCACAGCACCGTGTACTCACAGCACTGTGCACTCACAGCACCGTGCACTAACAGCACCGCCCTAGACTCCCACTATCACTCACCACTAGTAGACACTGCGATAACGCACCGTGTACTCACAGCACCGTGTACTCAGCGCTGCCCGACTCCCACCGTCACAGCAGCACGAGGAAACACTGCGACAGCGCTAAGATGAGTGTCATCATCACTGGCACGGCTGCAGCATCTGTAGGAAGTCGATAGAGTGGAATGCCCGTGCAGCGGCACCCATACCATTAAACTAAACTAAAAACTAAACCAAACGGCACACATACAGAGTGGAATGCCCGTGCAGCGGCACCCACACCATTAAACTAAACTAAAAACTAAACGAAACGGCACACATACAGCAGCAGCTGCTTCACTGCGAATCTCACTGCGTCCCGGTCATGTGACATGCAGTGAGAATGGGAAGATTGTCTGCGTGTGTCAGCGTGTCAGCGTGTGTCAGCGTGTCAGTGTGCGTCAGCGCCTCAGAGTGTGTTCCTCATGTATGCGTGTACTGCGTGTCAGTGCGGTCCACGTGTAACGGTGTTTTATTCCGTGTGTACGTTTCAGTGCGTTTCATGGGTGTGTGTGTGTACTTGTCAGTGTGTCAGTGCATTCCACGTGTCAGTGTGCTTCACACGTGTGTGTGTACTGCAGTGTTTTGCATGTCAGTGTGTTCCGCGTGTGTGTGTACCGTGTGTGTACCGCGTGTCAGTGTGCTCTGTGTGTGTGTGTGCTGTGTGTCAGTGTGTTAGTGTGTTAGTATTTGCCGCGTGTGTGCGTACCACGTGTCATTGCATCAGTGTGTTGTGCGCATTAGTGTTTCGCGTTTATACTGCGGTGTTCTGTGTGTGCGAGTGTGTCCTGTGTGTGCGTACCGTGTATCAGCGCGTCAGTGTGTTCCATGCATCGGTGTAATGCGGTGTTCTGTGTGCCAGTGTATTGCGCATGTGTGCGTACCGCGTGGTCCTTGTGTGTGTGTACCGCGTGTCAGCGTGTTCCTTGTGTGTGCGTTCCACGTGACAGTGCGTTCCGCGTGTCAGCACGTCAGTGTGTTCCGCTTGCGAGTGTGTCCCGTGTGTGCGTACGTGTGTGTGTGTACCGTGTGTGTGTGTACCGTGTGTGTGCGTACCGCGTGTGTGTACCGTGTGTGTGTGTACCCGCGTGTGTGTGGACCGCGTGTGTGTGTGTACCGTGTGTGTGTGTACCGCGTGTGTGTGTACCACGCATGTGTGTGTACCGCATGTGTGTGTACCGCATGTGTGTGTTCCGCGTGTGTGTTCCGCGTGTGTGTGTGTACCGCGTGTGTGTGTACCACGCATGTGTGAACCGCATGTGTGTGTTCCGCATGTGTGTGTACCGTGTGTGTGTCCCGTGTGTGTGTGTACCACGCATGTGTGTACCGCATGTGTGTGTTCCGCGTGTGTGTGTACCGCGTGTGTGTTCCGCGTGTGTGTGTGTACCGCGTGTGTGTGTACCACGCATGTGTGTACCGCATGTGTGTGTTCCGCATGTGTGTGTTCCGCGTGTGTGTCCCGTGTGTGTGTGTACCACGCATGTGTGTACCGCATGTGTGTGTTCCGCGTGTGTGTGTACCGTGCGTGTGTGTCCCGTGTGTGTGTGTACCGTGTGTGTGTCTACCGCGTGTGTGTGTACCGTGCGTGTGTGTCCCGTGTGTGTGTGTCCCGTGTGTGTGTGTACCGTGTGTGTGTGTACTGCGTGTGTACCACGTGTGTGTGTGTACCGCGTGTGTGTGTGTACCGCGTGCGTGTGTTCCGCGTGTGCGATCTCACCACACGTTGGCCGCACTTCCTCCTTGGCAGCCGAGTCGCGGCTGGTGGTAGCGAGGTCCCCGACTCTCGCTCCACTCCTTGTCGAGCATCACACAAGACGGTGTTGGGGGGGGGGGGGAACGGTGGCGCAGCGGTTAGCAGCATGCAACACTCTGAACCCGACTGTCCGAGTTTGATTCCTGGCCACGGCCAAGATCGGTGGCGAGGGACGTCAGATTAAAAGCCTAAGTGCGAGTTCCTGGCCCAAATCATCCAACACTGAAATGTTTACAGCCCCTCCAGAGCCAGTTAGTGGGAAACTCCACGTTGCTATGACGGGGGTAGGGAAGTCTTTCTAGATGACAACTGCTGGTGACTTCCACACAAAGTGGTTGATTGCTTTATCCGCCCCGCATGGAGGGATGAATGATGATGATGGACTCAGTCAACCCATGGTGAAAACTCATTTTCATAGGGTGACATGGGGTACACGGATTCCCACAGGGTAACATACATTTATAGAGGGTTTGATTACCTCGAATTGTACTGGCAAGGAAGGGGCTTGAACTTTAACGGTCACAATCTGAACAATACATCGGTGACAATCTGGTCGGGTGGTGGAGGGGCTTAACGACAATGATTTTACACTATGAGACATCTCCTTTACCAGTTGCAAAATATAGTAATAGGTTAGGTTTTTACCCTTTCAACTGGTACAAAATCTGACACCTTTATACAAGGCATCATGTTTGCAATAACCACAACACAAGCAGTCAAAATGCAAACAAAAAGAAACAACTCTGATGATAATGATGATATGCACTGTCCTTGAAGTTGATTGGTCCACACCCGAGACAGCTTTTCTTAGAGCCTAGTCTCCATTGGTGTTGGACCAGATGACGCCAAAAGGCGTACAACTCAAAAACAACGCACTATCAGAGTATTGAGAGCTCGGGGTAAGTAAGCATTTACACTATGAGGCATCTCCTTTACCAGTGGCAAAATATAGTAGTAGGTTTTTACCCTTTCAACTGGTACAAAAACTGACACCTTTATACAAGGCATCATCATGTTTGCAATAACCACAACACAAGCAGTCAAAATGCAAACAAAAAGAAACAACTCTGAAAATGATACGCCTTTTGGCGTCATCTGGTCCAACACCAATGGAGACTAGGCTCTAAGAAAAGCTGTCTCGGGTGTGGACCAATCAACTTCAAGGACAGTGCATACATTATCATTATCAGAGTTGTAACACAATCAATCATCTGATGATGATTGCTTGTGTTGCAGTCGAAACGTCGTGAGAATTTTTATTGTTTGATATATTTATTATTTAATTATTTCCCTTCTACGTGACTTTACCGAAAGAACCAAGAATATGAATCCCTGCAGTCACGAAAGCTTTAAATCAAGACGCATTTATATTTAGGCGATCTAACACCAAAAATCCCCTCCCGCTTTTATTTTGTATAATATTGGTCGCGAAAGCCGACGCGTTATTAAGCTGATTTAACAGAATAAAACCGCGGCTTTAAAACGCATTGAATAATATATAATAGGCGACGTTTCGGTCAATGGGCCTTCTGCACGGCACACGTTAGTCAAGAGAGCGGGGAGACTCAGGGTCTCGGGGGAAGCAGGGGAGAGACACGGGGAGACAGGGGGAGACACGGGGAGACAGGGGAGACAGGGGGAGACACGGGGAGACAGGGGGGAGACACGGGGAGACAGGGGAGAGACCGGGGAGACAGGGGAGAGACACGGGGAGACAGGGGGGAGACACGGGGAGACAGGGGAGAGACACGGGGAGACAGGGGAGAGACACGGGGAGACACGGGGAGACAGGGGAGAGACACGGGGAGACAGGGGGGAGACACGGGGAGACAGGGGGGAGACACGGGGAGACAGGGGAGACACGGGGAAACAGGGGGAGAGACACGGGGAGACAGGGGGGAGACACGGGGAGAGAGACACGGGGAGAGAGACACGGGGAGACAGGGGAGAGACAGGGGGAGACAGAGGAGAGAGACACGGGGAGAGAGACACGGGGAGACACAGAGAGACAAAGAGACATGGGGAGAGAGGGGAGAGAGACACGGGGAGACAGGGGGGAGACACGGGGAGACAGGGGGGAGACACAGAGAGACACGGGGAGACAGGGGAGAGACACGGGGAGACAGGGGAGAGACACGGGGAGACAGGGGGTAGACACGGGGAGACAGGGGGGAGACACGGGGAGACAGGGGGGAGACAGGGGGGAGAGACACGGGGAGACAGGGGGGAGACAGGGGGGGAGACACGGGGAGACAGGGGAGAGAGACACGGGGAGACAGGGGGGAGACAGGGGGGAGACACGGGGAGACAGGGGGGGAGACACGGGGAGAGAGACACGGGGAGACAGGGGGGAGACACGGGGAGACAGGGGGGAGACACGGGGAGAGAGACACGGGGAGACAGGGGGGAGACACAGAGAGACACGGGGAGACAGGGGAGAGACACGGGGAGACAGGGGAGAGGACACGGGGAGACAGGGGGGAGACAGGGGAGAGAGACACGGGGAGACAGGGGGGAGACACGGGGAGACAGGGGGGAGACACGGGGAGAGAGACACGGGGAGACAGGGGGGAGACACGGGGAGACAGGGGGAGACACGGGGAGAGAGACACGGGGAGACAGGGGAGAGACACGGGGAGACAGGGGGGAGACACGGGGAGACAGGGGGAGACACAGAGAGACACGGGGAGACAGGGGAGAGACACTGGGAGACAGGGGAGAGACACGGGGAGACAGGGGAGACACGGGAGACAGGGGAAGACACGGGGAGACAGGGGGGAGGACACGGGGAGACAGGGGAGAGACACGGGAGAACGGGGGGAGGAAAAGGGAGAGAGACACGGGGAGACAGGGGGGAGCACGGGGAGACAGGGGGGAGACACGGGGAGAGAGACACGGGGGCTAGACAGGGGGGAGACACGGTGGAGGACAGGGGGGTAGGACACGGGGAGAGAGACACGGGGAGACAGGGGAGGACACGGGGAGACAGGGGGGAGACCACGGGGAGGACAGGGGGGAGACACGGGACAGGGAGAGGAGACACGGGGAGACAGGGGGGGACACAGAGAGGCACACGGGGAGGACCGGGGAGAGGACAGGGGAGACAGGGAGAGTACACGGGGGGAGAGAAGAGACACGGGGGAGACAGGGGGGAGCACCGGGGAGACAGGGGGGAGGACACGTGGAGGACAGGGGGGGAGACACGGGGAGACACGGAGGGAGACACGGGGAGAGAGCACGGGGAGACAGGGGGAGACACGGGGAGACAGGGGGGAGACACGGGGAGAGAGACACGGGGAGCAGGGGGAGACACGGAGAACACGGGGAGACAGGGGGAGAGACACGGGGAGACAGGGGAGAGAACAACGGGAGACAGGGGGGAGAACAGGGGAGAGAGACACGGGAGACAGGGGGGAGACACGGAGACAGGGGGGAGACACGGGAGACAGGGGGGATACACGGGGAGAGAGACACTGGGAGACAGGGGGGAGACACGGGGAGACAGGGGGAGACACGGTGATACAGGGGGGATACCGGGGAGAGAGACACGGGAGAACGGGAAGACCCGGGGAGAGAGCACGTGGGAGACAGGGGGAGAAACAGAGAGACACGGGGAGACAGGGGAGAGACACGGGGAGACAAGGGGAGAGACCGGGAGACGGGGGGAACAGGGGAGAGAGACACGGGGAGACAGGGGGGAGACACGGGGAGACAGGGGGAGACACTGGCGACAGGGGGTGAGACACGGGAAGAGACACGGGAGACAGGGTGGAGACCGGGGAGACAGGGGGGAGGACACGGGGAGCGGGGGAGAACGGGGAGAGAGACACGGGGAGACAGGGGGGGAGACGGGGAAGACACGGGAGAAAGGGGGGAGACACGGATACAGGGGGAGACAGGGGAGAGAGACAACGGGGAGACCGGGGGAGACACGGGGAGACAGGGGGGAGGAACTGGGAGAGAGACACTGGGAGACAGGGGGGAGACGGGAG